>NC_048572.1:72698414-72790914 GCF_013265735.2 Oncorhynchus mykiss
GCTCTGCGCTGAAGTTTCACTGAGGTACAGTTCTAGGATCAGCTTTCCCTCCCACAATCCTATCCTTAACCATCAGCGGGGAAAATACACAACTGACCCAAGATCAGCTTCTAGGGGCAACCTTACCCCTCATTTAGATAGTTCCTCTCATTTCATTGGTCTAGTTCTGTGATCATTGATTGGAAAGTTGCAGTACTACAGGTTTTTCGTCCCATCATAGTGCTCAATAAGGTGTTTCACTGCTGAGTGGTAGCATTGAGGACCATAGTAATGTGTGATAGAACACTCAGCAAAGAGATCATAGAGCTGCCTTGTGTTTTATTAACTATATTGATGTATTTCTTTATACACTAATGTATTTTACACTTTTAGTTTGTCTAGTAGCTTATCTCTCTCTGCTGATAGTGATGAATTTATGGCAGTCAGTGTGAACTTCAAGAGACATACTGTATCTTGCCGTCTGTTGAGTAAGGTTGTAGTCAGTAGGTAAGAGTTAAATATTACATTAACCAATAGGGTTAATGGTCAATGAAAACACAACTAGGCCAGTAGTCTGAAATATGGATCCACCAATCAGGTGTGTAGTCTTTATGGATGGACCAATAGTGTTGCAGCACTACAGGCACATGGCACGTGCAGCAATAGGGGCATTAGGTAAAGGGCGATAAAAACAGGACAGTTCAGCAGGTGGACGGACCAATAAAGTAATAATTAGAATTCAGGTACTGTGTTCAGACTGTCGTTTGAGTTAGAGCCTTTAGAGTTGGAGCTCTGTGGTAGAGCTCTTTAGTTAGTGGTTGGCAAATATTTTTCTGCTGTGTTCATACAATTTGTGAATTTGACCCACAATAAATCTGTTTGGATTTGACCTTGGGGATAACCACAGTCCAGACCTTTTTCTAGTCAGGTCATGTGACTAGACCAAACGAAATAAAATAAATAAGGGATCAGTGGATCTCCACCATCATCATATATGTCATTATGGTCAGAGCCCTGGTCAAAAGTAATGCACCATATTGGGAATAGAGTGCCATTTGGAACATACCCACACTGTCAGTAACATAGCTGTAACATTACTGTCCCAGGGGCAGCTCGGTTCATGATCAAGGAGCTGTCATACCACAACCTGGAGCTGGAGAGGAACCGTCTGGGAGAGCAGGGGGTCAAGAGGCAGGACATCTGGCCCTTCATAGTCATGATGAACGACTCCTGTGTGCTCTGGAACGCACACCAACCCCAGTACAGCAGCAGGTACAGTTTCAAATTCAAACTGGCATGCACACACACGCATGCAAGCATATCCTCATGTGTGGCTCAGTTGGTAGAGCATGGCGCTTGCAATGCCAGGGTTGTGGGTTTGATTCCCACTGGGGACCAGTATGAAAAAGTACCAACATGTATGCATGTAAGTCGCTCTGGATAAGAATGTCTGCTAAATGACTAAAATGTAAAAAATATATATACAGTGGGGCAAAAAAGTATTTAGTCAGCCATCAATTGTGCAAGTTCTCCCAATTAAAAAGTCTGTGTTAGTCCGTGTTGTCTAGCAACAGCCCCAAAACATCACTGCTCTAGAGGAGATCTGCATGGAGGAAACAGTGTGTGAAAACCTCGTGAAGACTTACAGAAAACATTTGACCTCTGTCATTGCCAACAAAGGGTATATAACAAAGTATTGAGATAAACTTTTGTTATTGACCAAATACTTATTTTCCACCATAATTTGCAAATAAATTCATAAAAAATCCTACAATGTGATTTTCTGGATTTTTTTTCTCATTTTGTCTGTCATATTTGAAGTGTACCTATGATGAAAATTACAGGCCTCTCTCATCTTTTTAAGTGGGAGAACTTTGTATATACTCAAAAAATCTCTGATTGTTGGTCCATGAATATTGATCTGCAATGAATTCTCAGAAAGAACCATAATTTATCTGGACTACTCTATCAACACCCTTACTAATATATGTCTCTTCCCTCTCTCCCTCAGTGATATGGCAGACACAGGGCCCAGTCTGACCAACGTGTCTTTGAAGACGGTGCTGCAGCACATTGAGGCTACTCCTAAGATCTTCCTGTATACCATGTGTGGCACCCGCAAGTGGAGCAGTGCCCTGGCCCGCCGCCTGCCTGCCATGCCCTTCTCCCGATGCCACCTCCATGACTTTGTCATGCTCAATGTGGACCTGACACAGAACGTCCAGTACGACCTCAACAGGTACAGCTGTGAGGAGGTGGACTTCAACCTGAGAGCCAACAGCAGTGGTCTGCTGCTCTGTCGTTTCAACCACTTCAGCCTGATGAAGAAACACATTCCCTTTGGAGGACACAAGGACTTTCTGGTCAAACCCAAACTCACAGTGAGTTTTCTGCTCCTACTTGTTCTACCACGTCCTTCTTTTCAACATTTTTTTTTATATATATACAGTACCAGTCAAAAGTAAGGACACACCTACTCATTCAAGGGTTTTTCTTTATTTTTATTATTTTCTACATTGTAGAATAATAGTGAAGACATCACTACTATGAAATAACTTTGTGCTTTTGTCTGTGCCCAATAATGTTTGTACCATGTTTTGTGCTACTGCCATGTTGTGTTGCTACCGTGTTGCTACCATGTTGTTGTCATGTTGTGTTGCTACCTTGCTGTGTTGTCATGTGTTACTGCCATGCTATGTTGTTGTCTTAGGTCTCTCTTTATGTAGTGTTGTATTGTCTCTCTTGTTGTGTTGTGTGTTTTTTTTCCTATATTTTAATTTTAAATTTATTTTGGGATTTTTAATCCCAGCCCCCTTCCCTGGAGGATTCCTTTTGGCAGGCCGTCATTGTAAATAAGAATTTGTTCTAAACCGACTTGCCTAGCTAAATAAAGGTCAAATACAAAAATGAAATAACACAAGGAATCATGTAGTAACCAACAAAGTGTTAAACAAATCAAATATATTTTAGATTCTTCAAAGTAGCCACCCTTTGCCTTGAAGACAGCTTTTCACACTCTTGGCATTCTCTCAAGCAACTTCATGAGGAATGCTTTTCCAACAGTCTTGAATGAGTTCCCACATATGCTGAGCACTTATTGGCTGCTTTTCCTTCACTCTGCGGTCCAACTCATCCCAAACAATCTCAATTGGGTTTCGGTCGGATAATTGTGGAGGCCAGGTCATCTTATGCAGCACTCCATCACTCTCCTTGGTCAAATAGCCATTACACAGCATGGAGGAGTGTTTTGAGTCATTGTCCTGTTGAAAAACAAATGATAGTCCCACTAAGAGCAAACCAGATGGGATGGCGTATGGCTACACAATGCTGGTTAAGTATGCCTTGAATTCTAAATAAATCACTGACAATGTCACCAGCAAAGCACCCCCACACCATCACACCTCCTCCTCCATGCTTTACGATGGGAACCACACATGCAGAGTAGGTGAACAGATGATCTCCGCATCTCACAAAGACATGGTGGTTGGAACCAAAAATCTCTAACTTGGACTCATCAGACCAAAGGACAGATTTCAACCGGTCTAATGTCCATTGCTCGTGTTTCTTGGCCAAGCAAGTCTCTTCTTCTTATCAAGTTTAGTATTGTTTTTTTTTGTTGCAGCAATTTGATAATGAAGGCCTGATTATCTGATTGAACTCTGATTGAACTCTGTGAAGCATTTATTTTGGCTGCAAACTGAGGTGTAGTCAACACTAATGAACTTATCCGCAGAAGAAGTAACTGGGTCTTCCTTTCCTGTGGCGGTCCTCGTGAGAGCCAGTTTCATCGCTTGATGGTTTTTACGACTTCACTTTCAAAGTTCCTGACATTTTCCATATTTTTTTTTTTTTTTTTTACCCCGTTTTCTCCCCAATTTCGTGGTATCCAATTGTTTTTTAGTAGCTACTATCTTGTCTCATCGCTACAACTCCCGTACAGGCTCGGGAGAGACGAAGGTTGAAAGTCATGCGTCCTCCGATACATAACCCAACCAAGCCGCACTGCTTCTTAACACAGCGCGCATCCAACCCGGAAGCCAGCCGCACCAATGTGTCGGAGGAAACACCGTGCACCTGGCAACCTTGGTTAGCGCGCACTGCCCCCGGCCCGCCACAGGAGTCGCTGGTGCGCGATGAGACAAGGACATCCCTACCGGCCAACCCCTCCCTAACCTGGCCGACGCTAGGCCAATTGTGCGTCGCCCCACGGACCTCCCGGTCGCGGCCGGTTACGACAGAGCCTGGGCGCGAACCCAGAGTCTCTGATGGCACTGTCGTTTCTCTTTGCTTATTTGAGCTGTTCTTGCCATAATATGGACTTGGTCTTTTACCATATTGGGCTATCTTCTGTATACCAACTCTACCTTTTCACAACACAACAAATTGGCAGAAGGAAAGAAATTTCACAAATTAACTTTTAACAAGGCATACCTGTTAATTGAAATGCATTCCAGGTGACTACCTCATGAAGCTGGTTGAGAGAATGCCAAGTGTGTTCAAAGCTGTCATCAAGGTAAAGGTTTGCTACTTTGAAGAATCTCAAGTATAAAATATTTTGTACATTTTTTTAACACTTTTTTGGTTACTACATGATTCCATATGTTTTATTTCATAGCTTTGATGTATTCATTATTATTCTACAATGTAGAAAATAGTAAAAAATAAAGAAAAACCTTGAATGAGTAGGTGTGTCTAAACGTTTGACTGGTATTGTACATAATATAGTGTGTTTGTATGTGCCTAAATATGTCTGAAACACAGTCAGTCACCCTAACCCCCAACCTGCTCCCCCTCTAGGTGATGGAGAATCCAGCCCCCATCAGCCCGTACCAGTATGTCTGTGCCCCAGACAGTGATCACACCCTCCTGGCTGCCCCGGCTCAGTTCCTCCTAGAGAAGTTCCTCCAAAGTTGCAGCCACATACTGTTCCCCAAGGCAGTACAGAACAACAGCAACCCTGTGCTGTCCATAGACAGTTACCTCAACATAGGCCCTGAGGTAAAATCCATAGACGGTTTCCTCAACATAGGCCCTGAGGTAAGATCCATAGACAGTTTCCTCAACATAGGCCCTGAGGTAAGATCCATAGACAGTTTCCTGATTTGTCTAAAATCCTTATTCATGTCCTCATTACATGTAGCGCCAAAAGACCACTCATAATCTGTAAAGTTCTCTACTTTTGATAGATTTAAACAGACAATATTGGAATCACCTTGGTCACAACCATGAACTGTCAACTCCGTCTGCCTGATAGAATATGAATTTTGGTTAAAATATGTTACATGTCATTAGATTTTGGAGTCATAAAGCTACTGAGGAAAAACAACATTGCTGCTTTGAATACCACTTGAATGAAGAAGAACATTTTTGTTTTTGTCAACTATGTAAAACATCAACTCCGTCAGATTTCTGTCTAATGTCAATTCCGTCAGAGTGCTGCAAGATCTGATAGGATGGTTGTTTTTATTGGGGAATTTGAAATTAATCATTCTCCATATTTTACAATTGTTTTGTATTGAACGTTTATTTTTAGAGGCAATAATATGTCTGTTTTCAAGATCTATTGTCATCTCCGTCAGTGGCTTGTCAATTCCATCACTGATGGTGAGATATCGTTTTTTTTTTAATATTCAGAACAAATATTAGAATCACTGTTCTGCAACATTTGCTGTTGAAGTATTTGCTGTTCTAGGTATAAAGGATAATATTTGCTTTATACATGTTGTTTTATGTTCTCAACCTAGAAAAACATGCCAAAATGCTAACAAAATCAGCCCTGGAGTCTTCAATAGAGCTATAAAACAAAACAAAAATAAGTTTGTGTTACGGGATTCTTCCGTCGAAGGAAAGGCGGACCAAAATGCAGCGTTGTTATGGTTGAACATCTTTAATAAAGATGATAACGTGAACAATATACATATACAAAACAAGAAAACGTTTTGGCCAGGGTGTCCGCACCCCCCAAAGGTGCGGACTCCTGGCCGCACACCTAACCCCATAGGGGAGGGTCTGGGTGGGCGTCTATCCATGGTGGCGGCTCTGGCGCGGGACATGGACCCCACTCCAACATAGCCTTAGTCTGCTTTCTTAGCGTCCTTAGAGTGGCGACCCTCGCCACCGACCTTGGCCTAAGAACCCTAACAGAGGGCCCCACTGGACTGAGGGGCAGCTCCGGGCTGAGGGGCAGCTCCGGACTGAGGGTCAGCTCGGGACTGAGGTAGCTCTGGACTGAGGGGTAGCTCAGGACTGAGAGGAAGCTCAGGACTGAGAGGAAACTCAGGACTGAGAGGAAGCTCAGGCAGGTTGACGGCTCTGGCAGATCCTGGCTGAATGGCGGTTCTGGCAGATCCTGGCTGACTGGCGGTTCTGGCAGATCCTGGCTGACTGGCGGCTCTGGCAGATCCTGGCTGACCGGCGGCTCTGGCAGATCCTGGCTGCCCGGTGGCTCTGGCAGATCCTGGCTGACTGGCGGCTCTGGCAGATCCTGGCTGAATGGCGGATCCTGGCTGAATGGCGGATCCTGGCTGACTGGCAGATCCTGGCTGACTGGCGGCTCTGGCGGATCCTGGCTGACTGGTGGCACTGGCGGATCCTGGCTGACTGGCAGCACTCGCGGCTCCTGGCTGACTGGAGGCACTGGCGGCTCCTGGCTGACAGGCGGCACTGGCGGCTCCTGGCTGACTGGCGGCACTGGCGGCTCCTGGCAGACTGGCGGCTCTGGCGGCTCCTTGCAGACTGGCGGCACTGGCGGCTCCTTGCAGACTGGCGGCACTGGCGGCTCCTTGCAGACTGGCGGCTCTGGCGGCTCCTTGCAGACTGGCGGCTCTGGCGGCTCCTTGCAGACTGGCGGCTCTGATGGCGCTGGGCAGACTGGAGACTCCGGCAGCGCTGGAGAAGAGAAATACTCTGGCCAGAGGAGCTCTGGCGTCTCTGGACTGAGGGGCGGAAGCTCTGGCAGCGCCGGACAGGCGGGAGACTCCGGCAGCGCTGGAGAGGAGGAAGGCTCTGGCAGGCGAAGCGCACTGTAGGCCTGGTGCCTGGTGCTGGCACTGGTGGTACTGGGCTGAGGACACGCACCTCAGGGCGAGTGCGGGAAGCTGCCACCGGAGGACTGATGCGTGGAGGTGGTACTGGATAGACCGGACCGTGCAGGCGCACTGGAGCTCTTGAGCACCGAGCCTGCCCAACCTTCCCTGGTTGAATGCTCCCGGTCGCCCTGCCAGTGCGGCGAGGTGGAATAGCCCGCACTGGGCTATGCAGGCGAACCGGGGACACCATGCTCAAGGCTGGTGCCATGTAAGCCGGCCCAAGGAGACGGACTGGAGACCAGATGCGTAGAGCCGGCTTCATGGCACCTGGCTCGATGCCCACTCTAGCCCGGCCAATACGCGGAGCTGGTATGTACCGCACCGGGCTATGCACCCGCACTGGGGACACCGTGCGCTCCACAGCAATACACGGTGCCTGCCCGGTCTCTCTCGCCCTCCGGTAAGCACAGGAAGGTGGCGCAGGTCTCCTACATACATTTTTGGGGTTGACTCTCGGTTTTCCTTGCCAGCCGTGTTCCCTCATATCGCCGGCTCCTCTCTCCGGCTGCCTCCACCTGTTCCCATGGAAGGCGATCTTTTGCCGCCAGGATCTCCTCCCATGTGTAGCAACCCTTGCCGTCCAAAATGTCCTCCCATGTCCATTCCTCCTTGCGCTGCTCCTGCTGCCGCTGCCTGTCACCGTGCCGCTTGGTCCTGTTGTGGTGGGTGATTCTGTTACGTGATTCTTCCGTCGAAGGAAAGGCGGACCAAAATGCAGCGTGGTTATGGTTGAACATCTTTAATAAAGAGGATAACGTGAACAATATACATATACAAAACAAGAAAACGTGGAAAAACCGAAACAGTCCTAACTGGTGCAAAACACAGAGACAGGAAATACAAAATACTAAGGCCAGGGCGTGACAGTTTGGAGATTTGTATTCCATATTTGAATAATCTACATTTAGAATTAAACAATCAAGGCCTTTAAACACTTGGATAATAACTGTAAAAATGAAATGCCTTTTATGGTGTCTGATGGAGTTGACATGAATCCAGTTAGTTAATTAAAAATAAGAAGAAGAAGAATTAGGAGGTTGTTCCTTTACATGGTGTGATGGCTAATACTCTGATCAATCACAATATAGTTGATATTGTCCCATCTTTTAAGAAACCCTGAGTTCTAAAACAGTTTTTTTTTTAAATGTCAAAATGTGTAAAATAGCACGAGATTATCTGTAAAACTTCACGTTTTTTTCTTTCTGGCCTATGGGGGGAGGGTGTTTAACATAGGCCCTGAGGTAAGATTTAGTCAGTTACCTCAACATAGGCCCTGAGTATTAGCTGAGCAATCTTTTGAAAAGGGGTGGAGAGAATGTGAAAATCTTAAGATTTTCACATTTTGTTGTTACAGCTTGAATTTAAAATGGATTAAATATAAATGTTTGGTCACTGGCCTATACACAATACCCTTACAATGTCAAAGTGGTGTGTGTGTGTCTTGGCCACCATACTCCGGTGCTAACCTTGTCAAGATATTCTCCACTGCTGTGCTCGTTATCGAGGCCACTGGGCACTCGTTGTCCTTCGACTATTTAAAACTCGAACGGGTCACTTCCCTTGATAACCACGTCTAGGAAGGTTGTTAGCCTACTCAGCTATAAGACGTGAGATTTGGATTGCCTCCCCTAGGCATCCCTCTCCCCTGGTATTACTGGCATGCTACAAGCTAGCGCCACTGTGTATCATCAGCTAGTTTACTAACTCCACCTAGCTGCCACTGTGTGTTGTCTGCTTGGCTTACCAAACAACGGCCATTTGTGCATGTTTCACATTAATAAGCCTATGTGGTATCTCTCCTAAACATGATATCTCTCCTGCTCCAGCCCTGTGGTCATAGCTAGGCTCACCCTAAATTGTTTGGCAGGTGCTGTACAATTCCTGACAGATTATTGTAGCTCTCTACCTTTACTCTGTATTGTGATAGTTGTTGTAATACAGTCTCCAGTTACTATTATATTAGTTAACTTGATTAATCAGATTATTGCATAAGAAATATGTTATTTGTTTATTTTATATATTTTTTCTTCACATTCGGAGAGAACACTGGGCATGCATAGCTGCTCCTCTTGTGAAGCTAAACTACAAGTAGAAGATGGTCATGACATGTGCCCCGCCTGCCTAAGCGTTGGCAACCTGTATGAGGCCCTTGCTGAACCCTGAATTAACTGCACCATTATGCCTGTGAAAGTAAGGGAAGCGAGGTTAGTCAGAATTGACAGCCTGGTTTTCACAGATAATTTACCAGCGTTGATCGCCTGGATCCACCCAGGGCGACCAAAAGAGCTAAAGCCCACGAAACTGATGGCCTTCACGTTCCTGTTTTACCAGAACTGTCACGGTTGTCGTAAGAACGGGACTAAGGCGCAGCGGATGTTGAGTTCCACATATTTATTTCAAAAGTGGAACTTAAAGCAAAAACAATAAATCAATGAACGAACAACAAAACGTGGTGCACATGCACAAACACACACAAAAAAGGTACTTAAATATGATTAAATATGATCCCGAATTAGAGACAACGATTACCAGCTGCTGCTAATTGGGAATCATACAAAAACACCAACATAGAAATTATAAACTAGAATACCCCTAGTCACGCCCTGACCTACTACACCATAGAGAAACAAGCGCTCTCTATGGTCAGGGCGTGACAAGAACACCGGCATTTTCTGCGGTTTGCCATCCAAAGCCAGGCATATTAGTTTGCGATATTACCCTTCGTCCTCTCCCTGGCTCCTTGCATCTCCACAATATGTGTGAGTGCAGCCATGATCTCCCTCCACCTACAGGCGATCAGGATCCTTCCTTACTTTGACGACTGGCTCATCTTCTCCCCCTCTTGCGAGTTTGTGGCTGAGAACCAAGCGTTGACACTGACCCACCACAAAAAACTTCACACCAGGCCAAAAGGTCACCTTTATTGGTATGGCTCTGAACTCCTGTACTATGAGGGCATGTAAAAAACTCAGTGTGTGGACAGCATTCTTCTTCTGCAATTTTCCAGTTGAATGAGTGGTGAAGGTACCAACGTTCCAACAACTGATGGGCACACTCACGGCGGCCTCCAGGGTGACACTTTTAGGCCTCCTGTCTTTAAGACTACTACAAGTGTGGTTTAATGACCTCCGCCTGGACCCCAAGTGGTACTGAAACACCAAAATGCAGGTGACATGGGCATGCTACTCTACTCTGCGGCCATGGAGGAAGAGAACCTACCTGACTACAGATGTCCCTCTTGGATCAATTCCGGTAAGGCGTGAACTGACAACCGACGCTTCACTATCAGGCTGGGGAGCACTGTGGCAACACAGGTCTGTATAGGGAGAGTGGCTCCCCCGCTGGAGAAAAATGCACATCAACGTGCTAGAACTTCAGACAGTTTACCTAGCCCGGAATCACTTTCTGCCGGTTCCTGATGCAATCAGACAATACATTGACAGTGTTCCACATCAACCATCAAGGGGGAATGAGGTGGCCCAACAACTTCTGGCATGGGCCCTACGAGCCATTCATCTCCCAGGCAAGGTGAACGAGGTGGCGGACTTCTTGTCGTGACGAAAAACGGCCCCGGGAGAATGGAGACTTCACCCGCAAGTAGTGAAGATGATATGGCAGCGGTTTGGAACTGAACATGTGGACCTGTCCGGGCGAGAACTTGGGATCTGCGAAAACCTCCCTTCGAACATACGGAGGAGTCAGACATAAAATGGTTACGTTCTGAAAATGGTTTTCTTCCTAGCTATTTCATCAGCGAAACTTGGGAGTGAGCTCCACGAACTCTCTATGAGTCCTGTCTGCATACCATGGAAGGCCTTATGGTCCTATCCAGCCTTTTGCCTAAATGTATCACTCCTTCACATCAAGCCTTCTTCCCTCATTCCTTTCCAGAATGCGGAGGAGGAGCGAGCAAATCTCCAGTGTCCAGTCTGTTCCCTCAAATGCTATATGCAAGTCTTGGAGCACTACAGGAAATCAGACAAGCAGTTTCTGTGCTTTGTTGGGAAGTCAAAAGGCCTTGCATTGTCCAAGCAGAGGCTTTCTCACTGGGTTGTGGATGTCGTTGCTCAGGCCTACAAGGGTATAGGGCTCCCTGTCCCAGAAAGTGTGATATATTACTGGACCAGAAGAGTTGTCACATCTTGGGCTGCACTGAGAGGCGTCCCCCTGAATGAGATATGCACAGCTGCTGTCTGGTCGTCGCCCTGCACGTTCTCAAGATTTTACAAGGTCAACGTTGCATCTTGCCACAACATGGGGTCTGCCATTCTTCCAGTGGCACCGGCACATTAATCAGAGGTTAGTAGTGCTATTCCTTGCGACCTTGTTGGCATGAATACTGACAGTCTTCCAAGTATTTGTAGAACCATATTTACATTCGTAACTTCCGTTCTACTTCATACATATAAAACAGAAGTTACCAATGAAACTATGGTTCTACAAATACCTGGAAGATCGTCAGTACTTTCCTGTCACTCTGAATCTTTGGGCGAGAAGATTCTCTAAAACAGTGTGTGATCTGATGCACAGTTTAAATGAACAGTGGGGGCACGTCACCGTATTATTCTCTTTATTCATATTATTACCGACCTATGCGGAGATTGAGAGATATAATACATCTTCCAGGTATTCGTTGAACCATAGATATTCCGTTTTTCCGGATGAAAAGGAAACAGAATGGAGCTAAGCACAGGCAAAGTTCTAGAGGGAAACCTGGTTCAGTCTGCTTTCCAACAGACACTGGGAGATGAATTAATGTTTAAGCAGGATAATAACCTAAACTACACAGGAGCTGCTTACCAAGGAGACAGTGAAGGTTTCTAAGTGGCTGTGTTACAGTTTTGACTTAAATCTACTTAAAAATCTATGGCAAGACTTAAAAATGGTTGTCTAGCAATTATCAACAACAAATTATTTGCCAGAGCTTGAAGAATTTTGAAAAGAATAGTGGGCAAATGTTGCACAATCCAGGTGTGGAAAGCTCTTAGAGACTTACCCAGAATGACTCACAGCTGTAATCGCTGCCAACGGTGCTTCTATAAAGTATTGACTTAAGGGTGTGAATACTATGTAAAGTAGATATTTCTGTATTGTATTTTAAATACATTTGCAAAAATGTCAAACATGTTTTGAATTACTGTCATTATGGAGTATTGTGTGTAGATGGGTGAGACAAAAACTATATAAATCATTTTGAATTCAGTCTGTAATACAACAACATTTGGAATAAGTCAAGGGGTATGAATATTTTCTGCAAATATTGCACAATCCAGGTGTGTAAGTCTTAGAGACTTACCTAGAAAGAGTCACAGCTGTAATTGCTGCCGAAGGTGATTCTAACATGTAGAACATGTAAGGGGAATGAATACTTTCTGAAGGCCAACTTGTGTCCAACTCATTGTAAAAATGTTAAGTCAAGCACAGGTTTTAAGAATTTTTCGTATAGGATTTGAACAATTGGAACGATTCCATGTTCCCATGATAAAACATCATGACTGAGATGGTGGAGATGTGACTGGGCTTTCTACATCCCCAGGTGTCAGTATGTTACGTCAGCTCCAGGCCACACTCCTCAAACCTGGACCACCAGGGTCTGGTCTTCAGTGGCCTGCTGCTCTACCTGTGTGACTCCTTCGTTGTCTCTGGCCTCCTCAAGAAGTTTCACTTCCTCAAAGGTAACTAATGCTATTTTCTATGTTGTGTTTTGTTTGCCCTTATGTAAAGTTAAGTGTAACCTCATCCATAGTTTTGGAACCATGTAAGGTTTGACCAGTGTAATGTCTGTGAGGCCTAGGGCTATTAATCTTCAATTCAATTCACTCGATCAATACCACCTTTCTGACTGGTTCTCTGACCTCTGATTATAATGTTTTCCAATATATACAGTGCCTTGCGAAAGTATTCGGCCCCCTTGAACTTTGTGACCTTTTGCCACATTTCAGGCTTCAAACATAAAGATATAAAACTGTATTTTTTTGTGAAGAATCAACAACAAGTGGGACACAATCATGAAGTGGAACGACATTTATTGGATATTTCAAACTTTTTTAACAAATCAAAAACTGAAAAATTGGGCGTGCAAAATTATTCAGCCCCCTTAAGTTAATACTTTGTAGCGCCACCTTTTGCTGCGATTACAGCTGTAAGTCGCTTGGGGTATGTCTCTATCAGTTTTGCACATCGAGAGACTGACATTTTTTCCCATTCCTCCTTGCAAAACAGCTCGAGCTCAGTGAGGTTGGATGGAGAGCATTTGTGAACAGCAGTTTTCAGTTCTTTCCACAGATTCTCGATTGGATTCAGGTCTGGACTTTGACTTGGCCATTCTAACACCTGGATATGTTTATTTTTGAACCATTCCATTGTAGATTTTGCTTTATGTTTTGGATCATTGTCTTGTTGGAAGACAAATCTCTGTCCCAGTCTCAGGTCTTTTGCAGACTCCATCAGGTTTTCTTCCAGAATGGTCCTGTATTTGGCTCCATCCATCTTCCCATCAATTTTAACCATCTTCCCTGTCCCTGCTGAAGAAAAGCAGGCCCAAACCACATGTTTGACAGTGGGGATGGTGTGTTCAGCTGTGTTGCTTTTACGCCAAACATAAGGTTTTGCATTGTTGCCAAAAAGTTCAATTTTGGTTTCATCTGACCAGAGCACCTTCTTCCACATGTTTGGTGTGTCTCCCAGGTGGCTTGTGGCAAACTTTAAATGACACTTTTTATGGATATCTTTAAGAAATGGCTTTCTTCTTGCCACTCTTCCATAAAGGCCAGATTTGTGCAATATACGACTGATTGTTGTCCTATGGACAGAGTCTCCCAGCTCAGCTGTAGATCTCTGCAGTTCATCCAGAGTGATCATGGGCCTCTTGGCTGCATCTCTGATCAGTCTTCTCCTTGTATGAGCTGAAAGTTTAGAGGGACGGCCAGGTCTTGGTAGATTTGCAGTGGTCTGATACTCCTTCCATTTCAATATTATCGCTTGCACAGTGCTCCTTGGAATGTTTAAAGCTTGGGAAATCTTTTTGTATCCAAATCCGTCTTTAAACTTCTTCACAACAGTATCTCGGACCTGCCTGGTGTGTTCCTTGTTCTTCATGATGCTCTCTGCGCTTTTAACGGACCTCTGAGACTATCACAGTGCAGGTGCATTTATACGGAGACTTGATTACACACAGGTGGATTGTATTTATCATCATTAGTCATTTAGGTCAACATTGGATCATTCAGAGATCCTCACTGAACTTCTGGAGAGAGTTTGCTGCACTGAAAGTAAAGGGGCTGAATAATTTTGCACGCCCAATTTTTCAGTTTTTGATTTGTTAAAAAAGTTTGAAATATCCAATAAATGTCGTTCCACTTCATGATTGTGTCCCACTTGTTGTTGATTCTTCACAAAAAAATACAGTTTTATATCTTTGTTTGAAGCCTGAAATGTGGCAAAAGGTCGCAAAGTTCAAGGGGGCCGAATACTTTCGCAAGGCACTGTACATCCAAAATGACATATACTGTATAATGAACCATACAACAATACACGTATATACTGTAGGAAAACAATGGCACCTTTCTGATTGGTTCCTTGACCTATGACCTCTGACCCCTGACCCTGTTTCTAGGTGCCACATTGTGTGTGATCTGCAGGGACCGTAACTCTCTGCGTCAGACCATCATGCGGCTGGAGTTGGAGGACAAGTGGCAGTTCCGCCTGAGGGATGAGTTCCAGACGGCCAACTGCAGCGAGGACCGGCCACTCTACTTTCTCACCGGACGCCATGTTTAACCCTAAGACTGATGCCAGACCTGCTCAGCTGCCCTCCTGTTCCATAGACCCTAACCAGGCAGAAGGATAACCACCAACCACTGATCTCAGACCAGTTAACAATCACAATTATTCTCTTTCTGTCAGAGGATACAATCACTCTTAGATCTGTTCAGCCAACCTCCTGTCACACAGACCCTAATCAAACAGGAGGATAGCATCTGTTCTCAGACCACTTAACAAGCACAACAATTCTCTGTATGTCAGGAGATCAGAGAGATGAATTGGGGCACACCCAGGCCCCAAGTGCCCTGTATGGACACGTGGTCATCATCAATGTGGATGTAACTTCTCCTATACGCTCCTCTCCCATGCTGCACTATGTTCGGAACAGAATTGTTCAGCTAGAGACTCTTAACTGAGGCTTGTGTTGGAGTCTGTCCCTAATCTGAGCCTGGCGAAAGCACACCATGCGATTATCTGAGGACAGCGCCCCACATACAAAACCATGAAAAACATATTTCAACCAGGCAGGTGCGACACGAAAGTCAGAAATAGCGATATAATAAATGTCTTACCTTTGATGATCTTCTTCTGTTGGCACTCCAAAATGTCCCAGTACATCACAAATGGTGCTTTTGTTTGATAATGTCCTTCTTTATATCCATAAAAACTCGGTTTAGCTGGCGCGCATCAGTCAATAATCCTCCCAGTTTCCCTCCATCAAAATGCATACAAAATGAATCCCAAACGTTACTTATAAACTTTTCCATACAAGTCAAACAACGTTTATAAACAGACCTTAGGTTCCCTAATACGTAAATAAACAATAACATTTAAGACAGAGAATCGTTATTGTCTTTTCCGGAGAAAAAATACCAAAGAACATGTTCTCACTCACGTGCTTGGAAACACTACAGCCAAAATGGGAGCCACCTAGAAAAACTTCAATTTCTGGGTCATTTTTCCAAAAACCAGCTTGAAACTCTTTCTAAAGACTGTTGACATCTAGTGGAAGCCCTAGGAACTGCAGTCTGGGGGGATTTCGCCTTATAATAAAAGTGACAGCCATTGAAAAGTGGTAGGCTGAAAAATGTTGGGATGGTTTGTCCTCTGGGTTTCGCCTGCCACATCAGTTCTGTTATACTCACAGACATTATTTTAACAGTTTTAGAAACTTTAGAGTGTTTTCTATCGAAATCCAAATGCATATCCTAGCTTCTGGGCCTGAGTAACAGGCAGTTTACTTTGGGCACGCTTTTCATCTGGACGTCAAAATACTGCCCCCTATCCCAAACAAGTTTGAACTCTTTCTTGAACTGCATTGTTGTTAAAAATTATAGTTACAAATTATAAAAAGTAACACGAACAATAACAAGGCAATATACAGGGGGTACCGGTACTGAGTCAATGTGCAGGTTAGTCGGGGTAATTTGTACATGTAGGTATGGGTAAAGTGACTATGCATAGATAATAGACAGTGACGTAGCAGCAATGAAACAAACTAATGGGGGGGTTGGCAATGTAAATAGTCCAGGTGGCCATTAGATTAATTGTTCAGCAGTCTTATGGCCTGGGGGTAGAAGCTGTTAAGGAGCCTTTTGGTCCAAGACTCGGCGCTCCGGTACCGCTTGCCGTGCGGTAGCAGAGAGAACAGTCTATGACTTGGGTGACTGGAGTCTTTGACAATTCTTAGGGCCTTTCTCTGACACCGCCTAGTATATAGGTTTTACATGGCAGGATGCTTGGCCCCAGTGATGCACTAGGCCGTACGCAATACCCTCAGATGCCGAGCAGTTGCCATACCAGGCGGTGATGCAACCGGTCAGGATGCTCTCGATGGTGCAGGACCCATGCCAAATCTGTTCAGTCTCCCGAGGGGGACAATGTGTTGTCGTGCCCTCTTCATGACTGTGTTGGTGTGCTTGGAACATGATAGTTGGTTGGTGATGTGGACACAGAGGAACTTGAATCTCTCGACCCGATCCGCTACAGCCCCGTCCATGTCAATGGGGGCCTATTCGGCCCGCCTTTTTCTGTAGTCCATGATCAGCTCCTTTGTCTTGCTCACATTGATCGAGACGTTGTTGTCCTGGCACCACACTGCCGGGTCTCTGACCTCCTCCCTATAGGCTGTCTCATTATTGTCGGTGATCAGGCCTACCACTGTTGTGTCATCAGCAAACTTAATGATGGTGTTGGAGTCGTGTTTGGCCACGCAGGGGGCCCCAGTGGGGCCCCAGTGTTGAGGATCAGCATGGCAGATGTGTTGTTGTCTACCCTTACAATTTGGGGAAGGCACGTCAGGAAGTCCAGGATCCAGTTGCAGAGGGAGGTGTTTAGTCCCAGGGTCCTTAGCTTAGTGATGAGCTTTATCCAGGTGGGAAAGGGCAGTGTGGAGTGCGATTGAGATTGCGTGGTCTGTGGATCTGTTGGTGCGGTAAGCGAACTGGAAGTGGGTCTAGGGTTTCTGGGATGATGGTGTTGTGAGCCATGACTAGCCTTTCAAAGCACTTCATGGCTACAGACGTGAGTGCTACAGGGAGGCAATCTTTGAGGCAAATGATCTTCTCTTCCTTGGGCACAGGGACCATGGGGGTTTGCTTGAAACATGTAGGTATTACAGATCAGTCCGGGAGAGGTTGAACATGTCAATGAAGACACTTGCCAGTTTGTTCTTATAAGTATCCGGATTAGTGTCCTGCTCCTTGAAAGCGGCAGCTCTAGCCTTTAGCTCGATGCGGATGTTGCCTGTAATCCATGGCTTCTGGTTGGGATATGTACGGTTGCTGTGGGGATGACGTTGTCGATGCAGTTATTGATGAAGCCGGTGACAGGGGTGGTATACTCCTCAATGCCATTGGATGAATCCCGGAACATATGCCAGTCTGTGCTAGCAAAACAGTCCTGTAGCGTAGCATCTGCATCATCTGACCACCTCCGTATTGTGTAAGTCACTGGTAATTCCTGCTTTAGTTTTCGCTTGTAAGCAGGAATCAGGAGGATATAATTATGGTTAGATTTGCCAAATGGAGGGCGAGGGAGAGCTTGTTATGTGTCTTTGTGTGTGGAGTAAAGGTGGTCTAGAGTTTTTTTGTCCTCTGGTTGCACATGTGACATTCTGGTAGACATGAGGTAAAACGGATTTAAGTTTGCAGCAATAAAGTCTCCAGCCACTATGAGCGCCGCTTCTGCATGAGCATTTTCTTGTTTACTTATGGCCTTATACAGCTCGTTGAGTGCGGTCTTAGTGCCAGCATCAGTCTGTGGTGGTAAATAGATGGCTACGAATAATATAGATGAGAACTCTCTTGGTAGATTGTGTGGTCTACAGTTTATCATGAGGTACTCTACCTTAAGCGAGCAATACCTTGAGACTTCTTTAATATTAGACATCGTGCACCAGCTGTTATTGACAAATAGACACACACACACCGGCCTCTCGTCTTACCACACGTAGCTCCTCTGTCCTGCTGATGCACAGTTATCCCAGCCAGTTCTATATTATCCGTGTCGTCGTTCAGCCACGACTCGGTGAAATATAATATATTACAGTTTTTAATGTCCCGTTGGTAGGATAGTCTTAATCGTAGATCATCAATTTTATTTTCCAATGATTGTACGTTGAGCAATAGAACGGATGGTAGTGGACGTTTACTCACTCGCCTATGAATTCTCAGAAGGCAACCCGACCTCGGACCCCTTTTTCTCCGTCTTTTCTTCACGCAAATGACGGGGATTTGGGCCTGTTCTCGAGAAAACAGTATATCCTTCGTTGTCCAGTTCGAGGTGAGTAATTGCTGTTCTGATAAGAGACAGAAGCAGCGACATTATGTACAGAATAAGTAAAAAAATAAGTTGTAAAAAACGCATAAAAACTAACAAAATAGCACAGATGGTTAGGAGCCCGTAAAACAGCAGCCATCCCCTCCGGTGCCACTATCCCCTTCTATTGTCTGCGTAATTCACAAGAACACTCAAGAAGAAATCCCACTCCATTATTAGATTACTAGTGTAAAGATGATAGAGTTTGGAGTGTATTTGATTTCTTTACATTTTGATGCTGGTCTGTCGGGGAAAACGCTTCTAGTTGATATCCGAGCCACTGTATATTGTCCAGTCAGGTTCCATTTGACTGGCAAGCCACTGCAAGGGATCCTGTTGCTCTTGTTCCTTCATAATGTAACATGTTGTCCCTCACAAAGCTGTTCCCATGATACTGTCTTTTTTAGTTTAACTGAGCCACTCAAAAGGAGTGAGGGAGAGCAGGACGAGACCTGTTGAACAATCAGCTAGCTCTAAAGGGCTGATACTTAGATAAATAGTATAATTATATTTCATGTTATGCAGTTGATTTATTTTTTGTATTTTTTATTACACCTTTATTTAACCAGGTAAGCTAGTTGAGAACAAGTTCTCATTTACAACTGCGACCTGAACAAGGTAAAGCAAAGCAGTGCGACACAATCAACAACACAGAGTTACACATAAAATAAACAAGCGTACAGTCAATATCACAATAGAAAAAAGAGAAAGTCTATATAAGAGAAAGTCTATATACAGTGTGTGCAAATGGCTTGAGGAGGTAAGGAAATAAATAGGCCATAGTAGAGAAGTAATAAAAATTTTGCAAATTAACACTGGAGTGCAGATGGTGATGTGCAAGTAGAAATGCTGGTGTTCAAAAGAGCAGAAAAGTAAATAAAAACAATATTGGGATGAGGTAGTTAGATTGGGTGTGCTATTTGCAAATGGGCTATGTAAAGCTGCAGCGATCTGTTAGCTACTCAGATAGCTGATGTTTAAATTTAGTGAGAGAAATATAAGTCTCCAGCTTCAGCGATTTTTGCAATTCGTTACAGTCATTGGTAGCAGATAAATGGAAGGAAAGGCGGCCGAATGAGGTGTTGGCTTTGGGGATGACCAGTGAGATATATCTGCTGGAGCGCGTGCTACGGGTGGGTATTGTTATCGTGACCAGTGAGCTGAGATAAGGCAGAGCTTTACCTAGCATAGACTTATATGACCTGGAGCCAGTGGGTCTGGCGACGAATATGTAGCGAGGGCCAGCCGACTAGAGCGTACAGGTTGCAGTGGTGGGTGGTATAAGGGGCTTTGGTGACAAAACAGATGACACTGTGTTAGATTGCATCCAGTTTGCTGAGTAGAGTATTGGAGTATCGCCGAGGATTGGTAGGATAGTCAGTTTTACAAGGGTATGTTTGGCGGCGTGAGTGAAGGAGGCTTTGTTGCGAAATAGGAAGCCGATTCTAGATTTTAGGTGGATCAGGGAATCACCCGCAGCGAGAGCGACATCGTTTATATATACAGAGAAAAGAGTCGGTCCGAGAATTGAACCCTGTGGTATCCCCATAGAGACTGCCAGAGGTCCGGACAACAGGCTCTCTGATTTGACACACTGAACTCTGTCTGAGAAGTAGTTGGCGAACCAGGTGAGGCAGTCATTTGAGAAACCAAGGCTGTTGAGTCTGCCGATAAGAATACTGTGATTGACAGAGTCGAAAGCCTTGGCCAGGTCGATGAAGACGGCTGCACAGTACTGTCTTTTATTGATGGTGGTTATGATATCGTTTAGTACCTTGAGCGTGGCTGAGGTGCACCCGTGACCAGCTCGAAAACCGGATTGCACAGCGGAGAAGGTACGGTGGGATTCGAAATGGTCAGTGATCTGATTATTAACTTGGCTTTCGAAGACTTTAAAAAGGCAGGGCAGGATGGATATAGATCTGTAACAGTTTGGGTCTAGAGTGTCACCTCCTTTGAAGAGGGGGATGACCACGGCAGTTTTCCAATCTTTAGGGATCTCGGACGATACGAAAGAGAGGTTGAACAGACTGGTAATAGGGGTTGCAACAATGGCGGCGGATAATTTTAGAAAGAGAGGGTCCAGATTGTCCAGCCCAGCTGATGCATATATCCCAGTAGCTCTCACTACTAGATGTTAGAGGTGGCAGGGAAAGTTTGTTCTTTCTCTATCTTGCTATTGAATGTTCCTGTGGTCTGATTGTAATATTACTCAGTGTTATATTTATGTGCTTCATTGTATAGATGGCTTAGGCCTCCACCCATATACCTAAATTAATTCAGTCAAATCACTTACAGTTGCAGGTTTTCTCATGAAACTATGGATAATCAGTGAATGGGTGTGTAGAGTCACTATCAGATGACTAGGTCAGTTGGACACAGGTAGGAATGTTTTTATATGTTATTGCACAGGGTCATCCAAAGAATATGCCTTATTAAATGATGTTGTTACATAGATCAATCACTCAATCCTCACTAATTTACAGTAATATTATAGTAAGTCTTACAATGGCAATAGACCAAAGCTAGGGAGAGAATTTGTCTGGTTGGGGTTGAGTTTAGGAAATGGTTGAATTTTAGGACTATTGTCTGTTGTTAAAAGCTTTGTTTACATTATTAATATATTAAATAAACCCTATTACAACTCACAGAGGGTTTCTGACCATTTTAGTATTGTCACTTTTATCAGTTATGTTTTGGTGTCATGATAATGTATTTGTCTGCATTCTGTGTTTGCCTGGCAAGGCACAACGAATCTATTTAAGATTCATTCTTCTTACCCTGTGTTTGTTCCCTCTCATTTCTCATGTTGGATATTCTTTATTTAAAATGAAAATCATGTCCTTTACATGAGAGGTTCTTATTTTGGACTGATAATCATATTGAAGTGTAGTAATTTTGATTGTATCCTCTTCTGAAAACCATCGCTGAAGGCTTTGCACAAGACCAAGAGATCTTGAGTGTTATCTATTGAAATTCTATTGAAATTCTAGGGGGGAGGAAATGTGAACTTGCACTATACAACTTGCCAGCAGCAAAATAAAAAGTATTGACCATTGTCATCAACACTGTAAAGGGTAAATGGTGAACAAAGACACCAAAAAATATAGATTACATTGTCAGTAATGACAGTGTTGATTGATTAATCAGATTTATTGATTTATTATCAAGCCCTTTTGACCCATAAAATGTGTCTTGTTTGTAGATAATTAGATGAGCATGTAAGTTATACAATTTGCTTCTCACAATCTTCATTGAAGCATCATCTGTTGTGTGCATGTATGTTTCTTTCTAGAGATTATGCGACCCACCCGATGGTAGCCTTGACCTCCTATTGACTGTTGTGATTGTACAGTATGTGGACTGTGAACATTTGAATTTGGAAAACATGCTTTTGTCGTTGCTATTTATGAATGTAATAAAGTAACATTACAATAAACTAGGGAGTTGAGAATTTGTTTTGTTTATGTCACGCCCTGATCTGTTCACTTGTCCTTGTGCTTGTCTCCACCCCTCTCCAGGTGTCGCCCATCTTCCACACTTATCCCCTGGGTATTTATACCTGTGTTTTCTGTCTGTCTGAGCCAGTTCGTCTTGTTTGTTCAAGTCAACCAGCATTTTGTTTCAGCTCCTGCTTTTCCCCAGTATCTCTTTTTCTCATCCTCCTGGTTTTGACCCTTGCCTGTCCTGACTCTGAGCCCGCCTGCCTGACCACTCTGCCTGCCTGCCGTCCTGTGCCTTTGCCAATCCTAATATTCTGGATTATCGACCCCTACCTGCCTTGACCTGTCGTTAGCCTGTCCCTGTTGTTGCAATAAACATTGTTACTTCAACACAGTCTGCACCTGTGTCTTACCTGAAACCTGATCGTTTATGTTGTACTGTGCTCACGTTGAACTCGTTCAATGAAAGGTACTACAATTGGTGGATAAAAAAATCTTTATAATGATGGAAAGAAACTGCTAATTTAAATTATTATCTTACATAATATTGTGATTGATAAATAATCCCCTGAGGCCATGTTTTAGAATAATCTGTTCCTTACTAAAGATTTTGGCTTGTTGTACGTAACACATCCTTTTTTGTCAACCTTTTCTATACCCATTTTCAACCATTTTCACAGTGACCCACAGCTCTTTCATCAACAGCATTAAAGGTGTTTTAATGGGGATGTTGGTGGGGGGAGTAGGCCCATGGTTGACTCATGTGCAGTACTTTTGGGACATGGGAGTTGTCACATGGGCTGGAGGTGGATGTGTAACATAAGGTTATTTTAAGACTCCAGCAGGGTGTGGATAAGGAAGAGCAGAGTGGAAGGCCGGCACACTGATTCCTTTATAAACTCTGTCATAATTGCCCCGTTGGGAGGAACAGACACTTGCAGTCTCTCTCTATCTCATCTCTCACGCTCTCTTTTCTTTCTCTCTCCATCTCTACTATCTCTGTCTCTCTCTCTGAGGACTGCTGATACCCTAGGTCAGGGATGATCACCTAGATTCAGCCATGGAAAGTTTTTTTCTTGAGCGGATGGTCGGTGGCCCAGAACATGATTACAAATCATTTGTAGACTACAAATTGACCGAAAGAAGAACACCATTCAAGGGTTTTTCTTTATTTTTTACTATTTTCTACATTGTAGAACAATAGTGAAGACATCAAAACTATGAAATAACACATATGTAGAAACCAAAAAAGTGTTAAAGAAATCAAATTATATTTTAGATTCTTCAAAGTAGCCACCCTTTGCCTTGATGACAGCTTTGCACACTCTTGGCATTCTCTCAACCAGTTTCACCTGGAATGCTTTTCCAACAGTCTTGAAGGAGTTCACACATATGCTGTGCACTTATTGGCTGCTTTTCCTTCACTCTGCGGTCCAACTCATCCCAAACCATCTCAATTGGGTTGAGGTGGGGTGATTGTTGGTCATCTGATGCAGCACTCCACCACTCTCCTTGGTCAAATAGCCCTTACACAGCCTGGATGTTTGTTGGGTCATTGTCCTGTTGAAAAAAAAAAATTGAGTACAACTAAGGGCAAACCAGATTTTAATTTTGCTGCAAACCAGATTGTCACATTGCTGTCATATTGCTGCAGAATGCTGTGGTAGCCATGCTGGTCAAGAGTGCCTTGAATTCTAAATAGATCACTGTGAAAGCACCCACCACACCATCACACCTCCTCCTCCATGCTTTACGGTGGGAACCACACATGCAAAGATCATCCGTTCACTTACTCTGTGTCTCACAAAGCCACTGCAGTTGGAACCAAAAATCCACCGGTCTAATGTCCATTGCTAGTGTTTCTTGACCCAAGCAAGTCTCTTCTTATTGGTGTCCTTTAGTAGTGGTTTCTTTGCAGTAATTTGACAATGAAGGCCTGATTCACGCAGTCTCCTCTGAACAGTTGATGTTGCGATGTGTCTGTTACTTGAACTCTATGAAACATTTATTTCAGCTGCAATTTTGGAGGCTGGTAACTCTAATGAACTTATCTTCTGAAGCAGAGGTATCTCTTGCTCTTCCTTTCCTGTGGCGGTCCTGAGGAGAGCCAGTTTCATCATAGCGCTTGATGGTTTTTGTGACTGCACTTGAAGAAACTTTCAAAGTTCTTGACATTTTCCAGATTGACTGACCTTCATGTCTTAAAGTAATGATGGACTGTCATTTATCTTTGATTATTTGAGCTGTTCTTGCCATAATATAGACTTTGTAATTTACCAAATAGGGATATCTTCTGAATACCACCCCTACCTTGTCAAAACACAACTGATTGGCTCAAACGCATTAAGAAGGAAAGAAATTCCACAAATACATTTTTAACAAGGCACACCTGTTAATTGAAATGTATTCCAGGTGACTACCTCATGAAGCTGGTTGAGAGAATACCAAGAGTGTGCAAAGCTGTCATCAAGGCAAAGGGTGGCTACTTTGAAGAATCTCAAATATAAAATATATTTCTTTAACACTTTTTTGGTTACTACATGATTCCATATGTGTTATTTCATAGTTTTGATGTCTTCACTATAATTCTATAAAAAAATAAAGAAAAACTCTTGAATGGGTAGGTGTGTCCAAACGTTTGACTGGTACTGTATATCATATTCGACTAAAACATAATCATTTCAAATCTTGCTTACATTTGTATACGATAATGTGTCTCTCTATTATGTGTGGGAATACTTGGGAACAGATTTCTTAAATTAAAATAACTTGGATTTCCTGGTGTTTTTACAGTCTTTTATGTCCAACAATGAAATCTTTTTTTTGCTTTTTTTTGCTTTTTTTTCAGAAAATTGAGGGGCCAAATAAAACCACCTCCAACAGTTGGGAAACCCTGCCCCAGGTGTTTCATCTGTGGTAAACATGGGAGTTTATCAGCGCTGAGAGAATGGTTGAGACATTATTGATCCTCCAGGAATATATACAATATGTGTACACAAAGTCTTTCCTGGGCTACATATGAACCCCCCCCCCCCCCCTTCACCCTCCCTCCTCAATTGCATTGTTTCTACAGAGCTTTTTAAAATGCCATTGTTACAAAGCCCTTGACAAAGAAACCTAGTGTCTCTCTCCTGAGGATTCCATCTCAAAAGTATGTTCAGTCGTTCAGCCCTCAGGGCAGTCTCTCTCTGTAGCTGGCAATACTGTACTTAATCTAACCACTCACAATTTGCATGATTAAAGTATTAAATATCTGACCTAATGAATTATGAAACAGAAGTAATTGAACGTCATTGCTTAGTTAGATCAGTAAGGGTGTGCGTGTGTCTGTGTGTCTAGTCAATACATCATAGGTCACATAGATTCCTGATATCATGAGTTTTGCCCTTGGGGGTGGTGTTTCACAGTAACACAACAGTAATAACCACTATGATGGCGACAAAAAGGAAATCATGTGACTTGTCAACACTGTCTACTCAAATTACTCTCCAAGTCTTCTAGAGCTTACTGCGTGTGTGTGTTTTGTGTGAGCATGCTTGCGTGAGTTCAAGTGGTGTAGTGGAGGCTATACACAGTGGGCATTGCGTAAACTCAATTCTCAATCCCCACTGATTCATATCAAAGTAACATTAATGTAACATGTCAATCTCTCCTGGCTCAAAGTGGAGGAGACATTGAATTCATTGTTACTTATATTTGTGAGAAGTACTGACATGTTGAATGCACCAAGCTGTCTGTTTGAACTACTGGCAAACAGATCGTACACAAATGCATACCCAACAAGCAGTGGTGGAAAAGTACCCAATTGTGAAAGTCACCCAGGAAAATACTACTTCAGTAAAAGTCTAAAAGTACTTGGTTTTAAATATACTACAGTGGCTTGCGAAAGTATTCACCCCTTGGCATTTTTACTATTTTGTTGCCTTACAATCTGGATTTTAATTTATTTTTGGGGATTTTGTATCATTTGATTTACACAACATGCCTACCACTTTGAAGATGCAACATATATTTTATTGTGAAACAAACAAGAAATAAGACAACAAAAAACAGATATTGAGCATGCATAACTATTCACCCCCCAAAGTCAATACTTTGTAGAGCCACCTTTTGCAGTAATTACATCTCTTGGGGTATGTCTCTATAAGCTTGGCACATCTAGCTACTGGGATTTTTGCCCATTCTTCAAGGCAAAACTGCTCCAGCTCCTTCAAGTGGGATGGGTTCCACTGGTGTACAGCAGGCTTTAAGTCATACCACAGATTCTCAATTGGATTGAGGTCTGTGCTTTGACTAGGCCATTCCAAGACATTTAAATGTTTCCCCTTAAACCACTCAAGTGTTGCTTTAGCAGTATGCTTAGGGTCCTTGTCCTGCTTGAAGGTGAACCTCCGTCCCAGTCTCAAATCTCTGGAAGGCTGAAACAGGTTTCCCTCAAGAATTTCCCTGTATTTAGCACCGTCCATCATTCGTTCAATTCTGACCAGTTTCCCAGTCCCTACCGATGAAAAACATCCCCACAGCATGATGCTGTGGTGTTCTCGGGGTGATGATAGGTGTTGAGTTTGGCTAGACATAGCATTTTCCTTGATGGCCAAAAAGCGAAATTTAGTCTCATCTGACCAGAGTACATTCTTCCTTATGTTTGGGGAGTCTCCCACATGTATTTTGGCAAACACCAAATGTGTTGGCTTATTTTCTAATTTAAGCAATGGCTTTTTTCTGGCCATTCTCCGTAAAGCCTTGCTCTGTGGAGTGTACGGCTTAAAGTGGTTGTAATGAGGTCTGTGTGTAGCTAGTGTAGATACTCCAATCTCCACTGTGGAGCTTTGCTGCTCCTTCGGGGTTATCTTTGGTCTCTTTGTTGCCTCTCTGATTATAATGCCCTCCTTGACTGGTCCGTGAGTTTTGGTGGGCAGCCCTCTCTTGGCAGGTTTGTTGTGGTGCCATATTCTTAATTTTAAAAAAAAATGGATTTAATGTTGCTCTGTGGGATGTTCAAAGTTTCTGATATTTTTTTATAACCCAACCCTGATCTGTACTTCTCCACAACTTTGTCCTTGACTTGTTTGGAGAGAGAGCTCCTTGGTCTTCAGGGTTGCTGGCTTGGTGGTGACCCTTGCTTAGTGGTGTTGCAGACATTGGGGCCTTTCAGAACAGGTGTATATATACTGAGATCATGTGACAGATGATGTGACACTTTTATTGCACAGGTGGACTTTATTTAACTAATTATGTGACTTCTGAAGGTAATTGGTCGCACCAGATCTTATTGAAGGGCATCATAGCAAAGGGGGTGAATACATATGCACGCACCACTTTTCCATTGTTTTTTTTTAATAACATTTTTTTGAAACAAGTACATTTTTTCATTTCACTTCACCAATTTGGACTATTGTGTATGTCCATTACATGAAATCCAAATAAAATCAATTTAAATTACAGGTTGTAATGCAACAAAATAGGAAAAACACCAAGGGGCTGAATACTTTTGCAAAGGCACTGTAAGTATCAAAAGTAAATGGAATTGATAAAATGTACTAATGTATCAAAAGTAAATGGAATTGATAAAATGTACTAATGTATCAAAAGTAAATGGAATTGATAAAATGTACTAATGTATCAAAAGTAAATGGAATTGATAAAATGTACTAATGTATCAAAAGTAAAAGTAAAATATACAAATCATTTAAAAGTCCTTATATTACGCAAACCAGATGGAACAATTGTCTTTCTTTTTTTATTGACGGATGGTCAGGGGCACACTAACACTCAGACATAATTTACAAACAAAGCATTCGTGTTTAGTGAGTCTGCCAGATCAGAGGCCGTAGGGATGACCTCTTGATAAGTGCGTGAATTGGACCATTTTCCTGTCAAAATGTAACGAGTACTTTTGGGTGTCATGGAAAATGTATGGAGTAAAAAGTATATTATTTTCTTTCGGACTGTAATTTAGTAAAAGTAAATAGTTGGCAAAAATAAAAATAGTAAAGTAAAGTACAGACACCCCAAAAATGACCTAAGTATTTTACTTAAGTACTTTACACCACTGCCCACAAGACATGCCACCAGAGGTGTCTTCACAGTCACCAAGTCCAGAACAGACTATGGGAGGCGCACAGTACTACATAGAGCCATGACTACATGGAACTCTATTCCACATCAAGTAACTCATGCCAGCAGTAAACTTAGATAAAAAAACAGATACAAATTCACCTTATGGAACAGCGGTAACTGTGAAGAGACAAAAACACAGACACAGACACATGCATACACACACATGATAACATACGCATTTTATTGTGTTACTTTTAATAATTTTTTACTTTCGTTTATTTGGTAAATATTTTTTTAACTCTTCTTGAACTGCACTGTTGGTTAAGGGCTTGTAAAGTAAGCATTTCACAGTAAGGTCTACACTTGTTGTATTAGGCGCATGTGACAAATAAAGTTTGATTTGATTTGACTATACACAGCCTCCTTAGGATGAAGAGGCGCTGTTGCACCTTCTTTACCATACTGTCTGGGTGGACCATCATTTCAGATTATCAGTGACGTGTACACCGAGGAACTTGAAGCTTTCCACCTTCTCCACTGCGATCCCGTCAGTGTGGATAGAGGCGTGCTCCCCCTGCTTTTTCCTTAAGTCCAAGATCAGCTTTTTTGTTTTGTTGAGGGAGAGGTTATTTTCCTGGCACCACTCTACCAAGGTTCTCACCTCCTCCCTGTAGGCTATCTCGTCATTGTTGGTAATCAGGTCTACTATGTTTGTGTCTTCTGCAAACTTGATGCTTGAGTTGGAGACTTGTGGCCATGCAGTCTTGGGTGAACAGGGAGTACATGAGGGGGCTGAGTACGCACACTTGTGGGTCCCCTGTGTTGAGGATCAGTGAAGTAGAGGTGTTGTTTCCTACCTTCATCACCTGGGGGTGGTCCGTCAGGAAGTCCAGGACCCAGTTGCACTGGGTGGGGTTCAGACCCAAGGCCCCGAGCTTGATGATGAGCATGGAGGGTACTATGGTGTTGAAGGCTGAGCTATGGTCAATGAACAGCATTCTTACATAGCTTTCCTCTTGTCCAGGTGGGATAGAGCAGTGTGCAGTGCAATGGCGATTGCATCGTTTGTGAATCTATTGGGGTGGTAAGCAAATTGAAGTGGGTCTAGGTGTGTCAGGTAAGGTAGAGGTGATAGGATCCTTAACTAGCCTTTCAAAGCACTTCATTATGACAGAAGTGAGTGCTACGGGGCGATAGTCATTTAGTTCAGTTATCTTTGCCCTCTTGAGTACAGGAACAATGGTGGACATATTGAAGCAAGTGGGGACAGCAGACTGGGATAGGGAGAGATTGAATATGTCCATAAACACTCCAACCAGCTGGTCTGCGCATGCTCAGAGGACGCGGCTAAGGATGCCGTCTGGGTCGACAGCCTTGTGAGGGTTAACACGCTTAAATGTCCTACTCACGTCGGCCACGGAGAATGAGAGCCCACAGTCCTTGGGAGCTGGCCGTGTTGATGGCACTGTGTTATCCTCAAAGCAGGCAAAGAAGGTGTTTAGGTTGTCTGGGAGCAAGACGTTGGTGTCCGCGACGTGGATGGTTTTCCCTTTGTAATTTCTGATTATCTGTAGACCCTGCCACATACGTCTCGTGTTTGAGCCATTTAATTGCGTCTCCACTTTGTCTCTATACTGACGTTTTGCCTGTTTGATTGCCTTATGGAGGGAATAACTACACTGTTTGTATTCAACCATATTCCCAGTCACTTTGCCATGGTTAAATGTGGTGGTATCAATAATCATGATTATTATTCAATTTTTTCCCCTAATTTCGTTATATCCAATTGGTAGTTACAGTATTGTCCCATCGCTGCAACCCCCGTACGGACTCGGGAGAGGCGAAGGTCGAGAGCCGTGCTTCCTTCGAAACATGACCCCACCAAGCCACACTGCTTCTTGACACAATGCCCGCTTAACCCGGAAGCCAGCTGAACCAATGTGTTGGAGGAAACACCGTACACCTGGCGACCGTGTCAGCGTGCATTACGTCCGGCCCGCCACAGGAGTCACTAGAGTGCAACAGGACAAGGACAAACCCTCCCCTAACCTGGACAACACTGGGCCAATTGTGCGCCGTCTCACGGTCGTGGCCAGCTCGTCTACTTTATTGTCCAAAGACTGAACATTAGCGAGTAATACACTCAGAAGCAGTGGATGGTGTTGCCTACTCCTGAGTCGGACTAGAAGTCCACTCTGAATACCTATTTTCCGCCGGCGGCGTCTTGGAGCAGACTCTGGGATAAGTTTATTTTCCCTGGGGGTTGCGAACAAAGGATCCTATTCGGGAAAGTCGTATTCCTGGTCGTAATTCTGGTGAGTTACTGCCGCTCTGATATTCAAAAGTTATTTCCGTCTGTATATAATGACACAACTGTTCTGGGCTAATAGTCTAAGAAATAACCCACCAAAAAACAAAATACTGCAAAGTTGCTTAGTAGCTAGAAGCAGAGCTGCCATGTCTGTCGGTGCCATCTTACCACATGTCACTGTTTCTCAAAGAATTGTTCATGCAAGGTGCCATTCTTTCGCCGGTGTGGACAGTTTGTGAAACTGTTCAGAAAAAAATTGTATACCAACTTTACCACTCACCACTACACCACTAGTGCGTTCATATGTGAGTGTGTGCATAAAATGAAGAATTATAGCCCAGTACCAGTAGTACCATTCAAACCCATGTCTGGTAGAAACACTACACCAGGACTGCCAATGACAGTTAGTCCACCAAATCCGGCCAACCATAAAACAGCAAGCTTGGTATAGCGTGACAGATGTGTCCTAACCTAGTAACCTGGTTGTGTGGCACATTACGGGTTATATGATAAGCCATGAGGAGTCTGTTCTGTGGCAAGCTGTAAAATTTTACTTTCACAGGACGTCTGAATATTCTTACACAGAACCCAAACCGGCTGTGCGCGTGCGCCATCGTGCGCACGCGCATAGCCGGTTTGGGTTCTGTGTAAGAATATTCAGACGTCCTGTGAAAGTAAAATGTATTTTGTCCCCCCACACCAAACGCGATCAAGACATGCAGGTTAAAATAGCAAAACAAACTCTGAACCAATTACATTAATTTGGGAACAGGTCAAAAAGCATTAAACATTTATTGCAATTTATCTAGTTAGCTTGCACTAATTTGTCCTATTTAGCTAGCTTGCTGTTGCTAGCTAACATGTCCTGGGATATAAACATTGAGTTGTTATTTTACTTGAAATGCACAAGGTCCTCTACTCCGACAATTAATCCACACATAAAACTGTCAATGGAATCGTTTCTAGACATCTCTCCTCCTTCCAGGCTTTTTCATCTTTGAACTTATGGCGATTGGCATCTAAACTTTCATAGTATTACTACACCGACCGGCAACACAGTTCGTTGTTCAATCACCCACGTGGGTATAACCAATGAGGAGATGGCACGTGGGTACCTGCTTCTATAAACCAATGAGGAGATGGGAGAGGCAGGACTTGCAGTGCGCTCTGCGTCAGAAATAGAAAGGACTTCTATTTTAGCCCTTGGCAATGCAGACGCTCGTTGATGCGCGCGAGCAGTGGGTGCAATAATTGAATAACAGATTTATAAATGTATTTTGCACACGCGACGCGAGCGGTGTTGTCAGCCTATTATAGGTTGTGTGAGGTCCTCTGACCGTGGACCAGAACTTACAGAGACCCATTACCATGTGACTCAGATCCAGATAATTTCCCTGCATACTGCAAAGATGTTAGTGTAAAGAGGGAAAATAAAATACATTGGAATATGTTTTCACTAAGGAGGAGTGATTCATGGAAGCATACCTCACACAACCTCTAATAGGGTGACCACATCCTCATGTCATTCTAGTCATGGAAAGAGGGATGGATGACACCACATAACTTATTACACAATTGTTAGATGATACTGAAGCTGATGCCAACAGTGGGGTATTTTATCAAACCGTTAAAAGTCTATCAAATCAATTGAGGAAATGCATTTACAAGCAGAGCACTTGTAAAAGGAGAGACAGCAGACAAATGCACAAGGTTCCATTTTAATAATTTATTAAATGCAGCATAATACACTTCATACTAATACGTGCATATCTTTTTGCTGCGAATGTAAATAGAATTGATTGTTTTGTATATAAAATTAAACATAATATTGTATATATATATATATATATACTGTATATATAATGACAAACAAAACATGGCCTTTGTGCTACTGATTACGATGTAGTGTTGGTATTAGTCATAAATTTCAGAACGGGATGACGTCATAACGATGAGACACATGCTACTTAATGGCCATGGGGCAAAATAGAGAAACATACAAATTCCACAGGAACAAAGTCATAGGTGCATATGAAATGAGACCCCATTCCCTACATTACTTTTGCCCAGGGTCCATGAGGTTCTGGCCAAAGGTAGTGCACTATATATTGAATAGGGTGCCATTTTGTACACAGGCAATGTCTGAAGCAGTGACAGTCCGGTTGCCATATCTGGTGCTACTTTTGCTAACTCCTTTGATGTAAACAAGTGCTTTATCATTGTTTGCTGAAGTAGAACCAAACAGGCAACCCAGCTGCATTCATAATAGCCGGGTTGCCAGATCTGGTGTAACTTTTGCTACTTCTTTATAGATAGCCTAGTTGTCAGATTTGGTGCAACTTTGCTTACTCCTTTATGGTAACCAACTCCTTTACCATTGTTATATGAAACAGAACCAAACTGGCAACCCATCTGCACAGATGATGACCTAGTTGCCAAATTTGGTGCTACTTTTGCTAACTCCTTTATCATTGTTTTGATTAAGCAGAACCAAACTGGCAACCCAGCTGAATTGATGATATATGCATCAGGTTGATATGCTCAGCAAATACCCTACAAGTACGGTAAAATACTGTAATACTGGCCCACAAAGTAACTAATACTTAGCTGTGTCCTCAACATCAGGACAAACAATAACATCCATGTGGTATTTGCATATTAATTTATTAGGCCTTTTGGGTATACTTATTTACATATGAAAACTATTGAAATCAAGTGCGTTTGCAGGAAGGAATTAGAGGCATGGCTTGTTCAAACTAAAATAGTGCAAATTCACATTCCTTATATCTAATAATGAGTTATCTCCATAACATTACATTGTTAGAGCTATTTTGTGTGTGTACAGGTAGAATGTGTGAATGAAAGTGCATGCAGAACAATTCAAGAGAACATAAATACTGTGATCTGTTGAGGTAAATTAAAGGTATCACCTCAGAACCCAGAACTAAATCTCACGCTACTATAGCAGCTAGCTGTCTGTCACGAGAGATTAGGTTAAGTATTTTGTTGTTGTAGAATGGACTAAACATTCTTTAACAAACTATTCACATTCAAAACAGACAGACAGACAGACACTATGTAAAAAAGAAATAAAATCCCTGAGGACTAAAATCCTATTGATACAGAGTTTTTGTTGAGAACACTGACGAATGTAGAAAGACAGCTGAAATTTTTCAAATTTGAAGATACTAATGTGAACATACTCATCTTTTTTAAAATAAGTATGATATGAATTCATGGCTACATACATTGAATTAATGAATGTATGAAGGAATACATGAGTTGACGGACGACTGCTGTGATGTGACAGGATGTGCCCTTCAAAATAAATAATGCTTTTTTTGCTTGTAGTGAGAGAGGGAGGGAGAAGGACTGGGGGAGGAGGAAAGAAATTAAAGAAAGAGAGAGAGGGAGAAAAGGAATGTCGTACTAGCTGGAAAGGTCATTGAGGTCGCCACCCTGTTCTATGACGGCCTTGGCAAACTGCTTAAACACGCGGTCCATGTAGGTGCTCTGTCGGGGCCACAGGCCCTCCAGGAAACCAATATGGCCACCGTGGCAGGTGATGAGGAGTGCTAGGTTAGGGTTCTGCTTCACCGCCTCCACTGGAATGGCTGACGAGGAGAGAAGAAACACATTGTTAATAATCTATCAGTCAAGCAGTGGACATACACCGGGCACTTGATTGGAGATTTGACTTCCAAAACCCCACAGAAATACTGTATGCACGTACATATTCCGTGTAGTATAAATCATATGTCTTACACACTGATTAGGGCATTACAAGAATGTGCCCTGCACAAATCAAACATTATACATATACACTACCTTTTAAAAGTTTGGGATCACTAAGAAATGTAATTGTTTTTGAAAGAAAAGCAAATGTATTTGTTAATTAAAATAACATACAGTGGGGCAAAAATGTATTTAGTCAGCCACCAATTGTGCAAGTTCTCCCACTTAAAAATATGAGAGAGGCCTGTAATTTCCATCATAGGTACACTTCAACTATGACGGACAAAATGAGAAGAAACAAATCCAGAAAATCACATTGTAGGATTTTTTATGAATTTATTTGCAAATTATGGTGGAAAATGATGGCTTTAGAAGCTTCTAATAGGCTAATTGACATCATTTGAGTCAATTGGAGGTGTACCTGTGGATGTATTTCAAGGCCTACCTTCAAACTCAGTGCCTCTTTGCTTGACATCATGGAAAATCAAAAGAAATCAGCCAAGACCTCAGGAAAAAAAATGGTAGACCTCCACAAGTCTGGTTTATCCTTGGGAGCAATTTCAAAAAACCTGAAGGTACCATGTTCATCTGAACAAACAATAGTACACAAGTATAAACACCATGGCCGTCATACCGCTCAGGAAGGAGCCGTGTTCTGTCTCCTAGAGATGAACGTACTGTCACGATCGTCGTATGGACTAGACCAAAGCGCAGCGTGGTTAGAATACATTCTTCTTTATTGAAGGAAGAACACGAAGAACACTTAAACAAAACGATAAGACGAACGTGACCGCTAACAAAACACTGCAGTAACGTGCAACATAACATCCAGACAATAACCCACAAAATACCCAAAGAAGATGGCTGCCTAAATATGGTTCCCAATCAGAGACAACGATAAACACCTGCCTCTAATTGAGAACCAATCTAGGCAACCATAGACCTACATAAACACCTAGATGGAAAACAACCCCATAAATCTACAAAACCCCTAGACGGTGCAAAAACCCTAGATGAGACAAAAACACACATACCACCCTCGTCACACCCTGACCTAACCAAAATACACTGCTCAAAAAAATAAAGGGAACACTTAAACAACACAGTGAAACTCCAAGTCAATCACACTTCTGTGAAATCAAACTGTCCACTCAGGAAGCAACACTGATTGACAATACATTTCACATGCTGTTGTGCAAATGGAATAGACAACAGGTGGAAATTATAGGCAATTAGCAAGACACCCCCAATAAAGGAGTGGTTCTGCAGGTGGTAACCACAGACCACTTCTCAGTTCCTATGCTTCCTGGCTGATGTTTTGGTCACTTTTGAATGCTAGCGGTGCTTTCACTCTAGTGGTAGCATGAGACGGAGTCTACAAGCCACACAAGTGGCTCAGGTAGCGCAGCTCATCCAGGATGGCACATCAATGCGAGCTGTGGCAAGAAGGTTTGCTGTGTCTGTCAGCGTAGTGTCCAGAGCATGGAGGCGCTACCAGGAGACAGGCCAGTACATCAGGAGACGTGTAGGAGGCCGTAGGAGGGCAATAACCCAGCAGCAGGACCGCTACCTCCGCCTTTGTGCAAGGAGGAGCAGGCGGAGCACTGCCAGAGCCCTGCAAAATGACCTCCAGCAGGCCACAAATGTGTATGTGTCTGCTCAAACGGTCAGAAACAGACTCCATGAGGTTGGTATGAGGGCCCGACGTCCATAGGTGGGGGTTGTGCTTACAGCCCAACACCGTGCAGGACTTTTGGCATTTGCCAGAGAACACCAAGATTGGCGAATTCGCCACTGGCGCCCTGTGCTCTTCACAGATGAAAGCAGGTTCACACTGAGCACGTGACAGACGTGACAGTCTGGAGACGCTGTGAAGAACGTTCGGCTGCCTGCAACATCCTCCAGCATGACCGGTTTGGCGGTGGGTCAGTCATGGTGTGGGGTGGCATTTCTTTGGTGGGCCGCACAGCCCTCCATGTACTCACCAGAGGTAACCTGACTGCCATTAGGTACCGAGATGAGATCCTCAGACCCCTTGTGAGACCATATGCTGGTGCGGTTGGCCCTGGGTTCCTCCTAATGCAAGACAATGCTAGACCTCATGTGGCTGGAGTGTGTCAGCAGTTCCTGCAAGAGGAAGGCATTGATGCTATGAACTGGCCTGCCCGTTCCCCAGACCTGAATCCAATTGAGCACATCTGGGACATCATGTCTCGCTCCATCCACCAACGCCACGTTGCACCACAGACTGTCCAGGAGTTGGCGGATGCTTTAGTCCAGGTCTGGGAGGAGATCCCTCAGGAGACCATCCGCCACCTCATCAGGAGCATGCCCAGGCGTTGTAGGGAGGTCATACAGGCACGTGGAGGCCACACACACTACTAAGCCTCATTTTGACGTGTTTTAAGGACATTACATCAAAGTTGGATCAGCCTGTAGTGTGGTTTGCCACTTTAATTTTGAGTGTGACTCCAAATCCAGACCTCCCTGGGTTGATACATTTGATTTCCATTGATAATTTTTACCTGATTTTGTTGTCAGCACATTCAACTATGTAAAGAAAAAAGTATTTAATAAGAATAGTTCATTCATTCAGCTCTAGGATGTGTTATTTTAGTGTTCCCTTTATTTGTTTGAGCAGTGTATATAAAGAAAACAAAGAATACTCAGGTCAGGGCGTGACAGTATCCCCCCCCACAAAGGTGCAGACTCCGGCCGCAGAAACCTAATCTAAAGGGGAGGGTACGGGTGGGCCTCTTTCACGGTGGCAGCTTGTGTGCGGGACGTGGATCCCGCTCTATCTCAGTCTTGGCCCACTTAGGTGGCAGCTCAGTAGTGGGGACCCTCGCAGCGGGCCCCGGACTGAAGATCATCATAGACAGCGCTACTGGACTGAGGAGCGCCTCTGGACTGAGGGGCAGCTCCGGACTGAGGGGTAGCTCCGGACTGGCTGACGGCTCTGGCGGCACCTGGCTGGCTGACGGCTCCTGGCTGGCTGACGGATCTGGCGGCACCTGGCTGGCTGACAGCTCTGGCGGCTCCTGGCTGGCTGACGGCTCTGGCGGCTCCTGGCTGGCTGACGGCTCTGGCGGCTCAGGACAGTAGGGAGACTCTGGCGGCTCCGGACAGGAGGGAGAGTCTGGCGGCTCCGGACAGGAGGGAGAGTCTGGCGGCTCCGGACAGGAGGGAGACTCTGGCGGCTCCGGACAGGAGGGAGACTCTGGCGGCTCCGGACAGGAGGGAGACTCTGGCGGCTCCGGACAGGAGGGAGACTCTGGCGGCTCCGGACACGAGGGAGACTCTGGCGGCTCCGGACAGGAGGGAGACTCTGGCGGCTCCGGACAGGAGGGAGACTCTGGCGGATCCGGACTGGAGGGAGACTCTGGCGGATCCGGACTGGAGGGAGACTCTGGCGGATCCGGACTGGAGGGAGACTGGTGGATCCGGACTGCGACCCGTCGTGGTAGACTCCGGACTGCGACCCGTTGTGGTAGGTTCCGGACTGCGACCCGACGTAGGAGGTTCTGGTCTACGGCCCGTCGTATGAGGTTCCGGTCTGCGGCCCGTCGTAGGAGGTTCCGGTCTGCGGCCCGTCGTAGGAGGTTCAGGTCTGCGGCCCATTGTAGGAGGTTCCGGTCTGCGGACCGTCGTTGGAGGTTCCGGTTTGTCGACTGTTGCCGGACGCTCTGGACTGGGTACTGTTGCCGGACGCTCTGGACTGGGTACTGTTGCCGGACGCTCTGGACTGGGTACTGTTGCCGGACGCTCTGGCGAGGCGCACTGTAGGCCTGGTGCGTGGTGCCAGCACTGGAGGTACCGGGCTGGGGACACACACCACAGAGCAAGTGCGGGGAGGAGGAACAGGGCGTACAGGGCTCTGGAGACGCACAGGAAAACTGGTGCGTGGTGTTGGCACTGGTGTTACTGGGCTGGGGACACGTGCCTCAGGGCGAGTGCGGGGAGCAGGCACAGGACGTAGTGGGCTGTGGAGGCGTACTGGAGGTCTGGAGTGTAAAGCTGAAACAACCCGTCCTGGCTGGATGCTCATTCTAGCCCGGCCAATGCGAGGAGCTGGAATATAGCGCCTGACCAGTTACACGCTCCCCACGGTAAGCACGAGGAGTTGGCTCAGGTCTCCTACCTGACTTAGCCAATCTCCTTGTGTGCCTCCTCCCCCAAATATTTTGGGGCTGCCTCTCGGGCTTCCGTGCTAGCCGTGTTCCCTTATATCTTCGCCGTTCCTCCATTGTCCTGTATCCCTCCTCGCACTGTTCCAAAGAATCCCATGCAGGCTCTGGCACTCTCCCTGGATCGATCGACCAACTCTCAATCTCCTCCCAGGTTGTTACCCATTTGTCCTTCTCCTGGTTCCATTTCTCCATTAAGCGCTGTTCCTCCCAATCACGCTGCTTGGTCTTTTTAAGGTGGGTTATTCTGTCACGATCGTCATATGGAGTAGACCAAAGCGCAGCGTGGTTAGAATACATTCTTCTTTATTGAAATCAAATCAAATCATATTTTATTTATTTATACACATGGTTAGCAGATGGTAATGCGAGTGTAGCGAAATGCTTGTGCTTCTAGTCCCGACAATGCAGTAATAACCAACAAGTAATCTAGCTAACAATTCCAAAACTACTACCTTATAGACACAAGGGTAAGGGGATAAATAATATGTACATAAAGATATATGAATGAGTGATGGTACAGAGCGGCATATCGAGTACAGTATATACATATGAGATGAGTATGTAAACAAAGTGGCATAGTTAAAGTGGCTAGTGATACATGTATTACATAAAGATGCAGTAGATGATATAGAGTACAGTATATACGTATACATATGAGATTAATAATGTAGGGTATGTAAACATTATATTAGGTAGCATTGTTTAAAGTGGCTAGTGATATATTTTACATCATTTCCCATCAATTCCCATTATTAAAGTGGCTGGAGTTGAGTCAGTGTGTTGGCAGCAGCCACTCAATGTTAGTGGTGGCTGTTTAACAGTCTGATGGCCTTGAGATAGAAGCTGTTTTTCAGTCTCTCGGTCCCAGCTTTGATGCACCTGTACTGACCTCGCCTTCTGGATGATAGCGGGGTGAACAGGCAGTGGCTCGGGTGGTTGTTGTCCTTGATGATCTTTATGGCCTTCCTGTGACATCGGGTGGTGTAGGTGTCCTGGAGGGCAGGTAGTTTGCCCCCGGTGATGCGTTGTGCAGACCTCACTACCCTCTGGTAGCCTTATGGTTGTGGGCGGAGCAGTTGCCGTACCAGGCGGTGATACAGCCCAACAGGATGCTCTCGATTGTGCATCTGTAGAAGTTTGTGAGTGCTTTTGGTGACAAGCCGAATTTCTTCAGCCTCCTGAGGTTGAAGAGGCGCTGCTGCGCCTTCTTCACGATGCTGTCTGTGTGGGTGGAACCAATTCAGTTTGTCTGTGATGTGTACGCCGAGGAACTTAAAACTTACTACCCTCTCCACTACTGTTCCATCGATGTGGATAGGGGGGGTGTTCCCTCTGCTGTTTCCTGAAGTCCACAATCATCTCCTTAGTTTTGTTGACGTTGAGTGTGAGGTTATTTTCCTGACACCACACTCCGAGGGCCCTCACCTCCTCCCTGTAGGCCGTCTCGTCGTTGTTGGTAATTAAGCCTACCACTGTTGTCGTCCACAAACTTGATGATTGAGTTGGAGGCGTGCGTGGCCACGCAGTCGGAAGGAAGGAAGAACACTTAAACAAAACAACAAAACGATAAGACGAACGTGACCGCTAACGAAACACTGAGCTAACGTGCAACATAACATAGACAATAACCCACGAAATACGCAAAGAAGATGGCTGCCTAAATATGGTTCCCAATCATAGACAACGATAAACACCTGCCTCTAATTGAGAACCAATCTAGGCAACCATAGACCTACATAAACACCTAGATGGAAAACATCCCCATAAATCTACAAAACCCCTAGACAGTACAAAACCCTAGATGAGACACACATACCACCCTCATCACAACCTGACCTAACCAAAATATATAAAGAAAACAAAGAATACTCAGGTCAGAGCGTGACACGTACTTTGGTGCGAAAAGTGCAAATCAATCTCAGTTGCATCGGTTTTTCTGATAACTGCCTTGCCTGGTTCACCAACTACTTTGCAGACAGAGTTCAGTGTGTCAAATCGGAGGGCATGCTGTCCGGTCCTCTGGCAGTCTCTATGGGGGTGCCACAGGGTTCAATTCTCGGGCCGACTCTTCTCTCTGTATATATCAATGATGTTGCTCTTGCTGCGGGCGATTCCCTGATCCACCTCTACGCAGACGACACCATTCTGTATACTTCCGGCCCATCCTTGGACACTGTGCTATCTAACCTCCAAACGAGCTTCAATGCCATACAACACTCCTTCCGTGGCCTCCAACTGCTCTTAAACGCTAGTAAAACCAAATGCATGCTTTTCAACCGTTCGCTGCCTACACCCGCACGCCCGAATAGAATCACCACCCTGGATGGTTCCGACCTAGAATATGTGGACATCTATAAGTACCTAGGTGTCTGGCTAGACTGTAAACTCTCCTTCCAGACTCATATCAAACATCTCCAATCTAAAATCAAATCTAGAGTCGGCTTTCTATTCCGCAACAAAGCCTCCTTCACTCACGCCGCCAAACTTACCCTAGTAAAACTGACTATCCTACCGATCCTCGACTTCGGCGATGTCATCTACAAAATAGCTTCCAATACTCTACTCAGCAAACTGGATGCAGTTTATCACAGTGCCATCCGTTTTGTTACTAAAGCACCTTCTACCACCCACCACTGCGACCTGTACGCTCCAGTCGGCTGGCCCTCGCTACATATTCGTCGCCAGACCCACTGGCTCCAGGTCATCTACAAGTCCATACTAGGTAAAGCTCCGCCTTATCTCAGTTCACTGGTCACGATGGCAACAACCACCTGTAGCACGCACTCCAGCAGGTGTATCTCACTGATCATCCCTAAAGCCAACACCTCATTTAGCCGCCTTTCGTTCCAGTTCTCTGCTGCCTGTGACTGGAACAAATTGCAAAAATCGCTGAAGTTGGAGACTTTTATCTCCCTCACCAACTTCAAACATCTGCTATCTGAGCAGCTAACCGATCGCTGCAGCTGTACATAGTCTATCGGTAAATAGCCCACCCAATTTTACCTACCTCATCCCCATACTGTTTGTATTTATTTACTTTTCTGCTCTTTTGCACACCAATATCTCTACCTGTACATGACCATCTGATCATTTATCACTCCAGTGTTAATCTGCAAAATTGTAATTATCCGCCTACCTCCTCATGCCTTTTGCACACAATGTATATAGACTCTCTTTTTTCTACTGTGTTATTGACTTGTTAATTGTTTACTCCATGTTGTCTGTTCACACTGCTATGCTTTATCTTGGCCAGGTCGCAGTTGCAAATGAGAACTGGTTCTCAACTAGCCTACCTGGTTAAATAAAGGTAAAATAAAAAATACAATCTCTGTCACACCCTGGTCAAAGTATTTTGTGTTTATCTTTATTTATTTGGTCAGGCCAGGGTGTGGCATGGGTTTGTGTATGTGGTGTGTATGTATGGGGATTGTAGCTAGTGGGGTGTTCTAGCTAAGTCCATGGCTGTCTGAAGTGGTTCTCAATCAGAGGCAGGTGTTTATCGTTGTCTCTGATTGGGAACCATATTTAGGCAGCCATATTCTTTGAGTTTGTCGTGGGTGATTGTCCTTAGTGTCCTTAGTGTCATTGTTCTGTGTTAGGTTACACAAGTATAGGCTGTTTCGGTTTTCGTTACGTTTATTGTTTTGGTAGTGTTTGTGTTTAGTGTGTTACTTCATTAAACATGGATTGCAATAGACACGCCGCATTTTGGTCCGACTCTCCTTCTCATCAAGAAAACCGTTACAGAATCACCCACCACAAAGGGACCAAGCAGCGTGTCAACAGGCAGGAACAGCCCAAAGTGGAGTACAGTATGGACTATACTTCTTGGGAGGAGATAGACAGGTGGGCGGTCGACCCAGGGAGAGTGCCGGAGCCCGCCTGGGATTCGATGGAGCAGTGCGCGGAAGGATATAGGAGAATGGAGTTTGCGAAGCAAGCAAGGCGGCGCGGACGGAGGCCCCATAGTCAGCCCCAAAAATTTCTTGGGGGGGGGGCTCAGGGAGAGTGTGGCAGAGTCAGGAGCCAGACCTGAGCCAACTCTCCCTGTTTATCGTGAGGAGCCAAGGAGGAGACCAGAACCAGAGCCGGTGTTGGAGGTGAGCGAAACAGAGACTGTGAAGGAGTTAATGGGGAAATTGGAGGAGAGAGAAATGAGGGAGTTGCTGTGTTGGTGTTTTAAACATGGAATTCGCCTGACGGAGCGTGTCGGGGATTTGATGGCACCTGGGTCAGCGCTCCATACTCGTCCTGAGGTGCGTGTTAGTCGGCTGGTGAAGATGGTGCCAGTCTCACGTACCAGGCCTCCTGTGCACCTCCCTAGCCTTGCACGTCCTGTGCCAGCACCGCTCTCAAGATCTCCAGTACGCCTTCACGGTCTAACCCATCCTGTACCACCTCCACACCCCAGCCCTCCGGTAGCAGCTCCCCGCACCAGGCTTCCTGTGCGTGTCCTCGGCCCAGTACCACCAGTGCCAGCACCACGCATCAGGCCTACAGTGCGCCTCGCCTGTCCAGCGCTGTCGGAGCCCTCCTCCTCTCCAGCGCTGTCGGAGTCTCCCGCCTGTTTAGCGCTGTTAGAGCCTTCCTTCTCTACAGCGCTGCCGGAGTCTCCCGCCTGTTCAGAACTGCCAGTTAGCATAGAGCTGCCAGTTAGCATAGAGCTGCCAGTTAGCATAGAGCTGCCAGTTAGCATAGAGCTGCCAGTTAGCATAGAGCTGCCAGTCTGCAAGGAGCTGCCAGTCTGCATAGAGCTGCCAGTCTGCAAGGAGCTGCCAGTCTGCAAGGAGCCGCCAGAGCTGCCTGTCTGCAGGATGCCGCCAGAGCTGCCAGTCTGCAAGGAGCCGCCAGAGCTGCCAGTTAGTATGGAGCAGCCAGGGCCGCCAGTCAGTATGGAGCAGCCAGGGCCGCCAGTCAGCATGGAGCAGCCAGGGCCGCCAGTCAGCAGGGAGCAGCCAGGGCCGCCAGTCAGCATGGAGCAGCCAGTCAGCATGGAGCAGCCAGTCAGCATGGAGCAGCCAGAGCAGCCAGTCAGCATGGAGCAGCCAGAGCTGTCAGTCAGCATGGAGCAGCCAGTCAGCATGGAGCAGCCAGTCAGCATGGAGCAGCCAGAGCTGCCAGTCATCATGGAGCAGCCAGTCAGCATGGAGCAGCCAGATCTGCCAGTCGACCTTACTCTCCCAGATCTGCCAGTCGACCAGACTCTTCCAGATCTGCCAGTCGACCAGACTCTTCCAGATCTGCCAGTCGACCAGACTCTTCCAGATCTGCCAGTCGACCAGACTCTTCCAGATCTGCCAGTCGACCAGACTCTTCCAGATCTGCCAGTCGACCAGACTCTTCCAGATCTGCCAGTCGACCAGACTCTTCCAGATCTGCCAGTCGACCAGACTCTTCCAGATCTGCCAGTCAGCCAGGATCTGCCGAAACCACCAGCCAGCCAGGATCTGGTAGATTCATCAACCTGCCTGAGCTTCCTCTCACTCCTGAGCTTCCTCTCACTCCTGATCTTCCCCTCAGTCCCGAGCTGCCTCAGTCCCGAGCTGCCCCTCAGTCCCGATCTGCTCCTCAGTCCAGTGGGGTTCTGGGTGAGGACTACTAGGCCATGGTCGGCGGCGAGGGTGGACTATCCAGGGACGCGAGGAGAAGGGACTAAGACATTGATTGAGTGGGGTCCACGTCCCGCGCCGGAGCCGCCACCATGGACAGACGCCCACCCGGACCCTCCCTATTGTTTTGAGGTGCGTTCGGGAGTCCGCACCTTAGGGGGGGGGGGGGGTTCTGTCACACCCTGGTCAAAGTATTTTGTGTTTATCTTTATTTATTTGGTCAGGCCAGGGTGTGGCATGGGTTTGTGTATGTGGTGTGTATGTATGGGGATTGTAGCTAGTGGGGTGTTCTAGCTAAGTCTATGGCTGTCTGAAGTGGTTCTCAATCAGAGGCAGGTGTTTATCGTTGTCTCTGATTGGGAACCATATTTAGGCAGCCATATTCTTTGAGTTTGTCGTGGGTGATTGTCCTTAGTGTCCTTAGTGTCATTGTTCTGTGTTAGGTTACACAAGTATAGGCTGTTTCGGTTTTCGTTACGTTTATTGTTTTGGTAGTGTTTGTGTTTAGTGTGTTACTTCATTAAACATGGATTGCAATAGACACGCCGCATTTTGGTCCGACTCTCCTTCTCATCAAGAAAACCGTTACAATCTCAGAACAACAGCAAAGGACCTTGTGAAGATGCTGGAGGAAACAGGTGCAAAAGTATCTATATCCACAGTAAAACGAGTCCTATATCGACATAACCTGAAAGTCCGCTCAGCAAGGAAGAAGCCACTGCTCCAAAACCATCATAAAAAAGCCAGACTATGGTTTGCAACTGCACATGGGGACAAAGATCGTACTTTTTGGAGAAATGTCCTCTGGTCTGATGAAAAAAATGTATTACTGTAGGAAAAAGGGGGAGGCTTGCAAGCCGAAGAACACCATCCCAACCGTGAAGCACGGGGGTGGCAGCATCATGTTGTGGGGGTGCTTTTCTGTAGGTCCCTGGTGCACTTCACAAAATAGATTGCATCATGAGGGAGAAAAATTATGTGGATATATTGAAGCAACATCTCAAGACATCAGTCAGGAAGTTAAAGCTTGGTCGCAAATGGGTCTTCCAAATGGACAATGGCCCAAAGCATACTTTCAAAGTTGTGGCAAAATGGCTTAAGGACAACAAAGTCAAGGTAATGGAGTGGCCATCACAAAGCCCTGACCTGAATCCCATAGAAAATTTGTGGGCAGAACTGAAAGAACGCGTGCGAGCATGGAGGCCTACATACCTGACTCAGTTACACCAGCTCTTTAAGGAGGAATGGGCCAAAATTCACCAAACTTATTGTGGGAAGCTTGTGGAAGGCTACCCGAAACGTTTGACCCAAGTTAAACAATTTAAAGGCAATGCTACCAAATACTAATTGGGTGTATGTAAACTTCTGACCCACTGGGAATGTGATGAAATAAATAAAAGCTGAAATAAATCATTCTCTCTACTATTATTCGGACATTTCACATTTTTAAAATAAAGTGATGATTCTAACTGACCTAAGACAGGAAATGTTTAAGACTCGAAGAAAACAACAAAAACGATAAAAGACACCGTTCTGGATGGTGAACATACACTACAGAAAATAATCACCCACAACTCAAAGTGAAACCAGCCTGCCTAAGTATGGTTCTCAATCAGGGACAACGATTGACAGCTGCCTCTGATTGAGAACCATACCAGGCCAAACACAGAATCCCAAATTATAGAAAAAGGAACATGGACTGCCCACCCCAACTCACGCCCCGGCCATACTAAAACAAAGACAAAACAAAGGAACTAAGGTCAGAACGTGACAATGTATGTAAACTTCCAACTTCAACTGTAGCTATAAAATCTGACTGTAGTTTTGACACAGCCAGATCAACAGTTGGGGCAATAGCATACATAATAGTATCATCCACATATAGATTAGGTTTTTTAACAGATTGACCAATGGTGTTTATATAAATATTGAAAAAATTTGACCACTTTTATGCACTTCAAGAAATTCCGACTTAACCCCATCAATCACGATGGCCTGAGTTCAGTCACTAAAATAATCATGAAACCGTGAAAAGGCATCAGAGCTCAGGCCTATCGAGGACAACTCCTTCAATAAAATAGCATGATCAACAGTATCAAAAGCTTTTGACAGGTCCACAAACGAAGCAGCATTTCATTTTAGTGTCTAAACCTTTGACATCATTAACAACTAAAGTGATTGCTGTAATAGTGCTTTGCCCATGCCTAAACCCTGATTGGTTAACATTTCTCAAATAAAAAAGAGCAAAGTTGTACAATTGGATCCAATTGGTCGGCCCCTGTGGATTTCGTGTTGTCTATTGCTACAAAGCATCCAGGACTTATTTTTCTTTAATTAGCCTAAAGGAAAAGCTTTGACTATCATTTCTCTCATCATACAGCAAGTTTCCCCTATCAGCATCCAGCCCAGTATCATTGTGAATAGGCTTAGAAGTTATTTCAAAGAGATAGCCTGCTGAAATAAAATGGTGATTAAATGCACCAATGATGGCATTTTTACCATAATGAGGCCCGTATCTGAATGAATTTGTTGTGACAGAGAAGTCTGGGGAAAAATATATCCATAACTGTTATAGTGAGGCCCGTATCTGAATGAATTTGTTGTGACAGAGAAGTCTGGGGAAAAATATATCCATAACTGTTATAGTGAGGCCCGTATCTGAATGAATTTGTTGTGACAGAGAAGAGGACGTTCAACCCTTCAGGGATTTGACCGTTTTCCAGAATTTAGCCGGGTTCCCATGACAATCCGAACGAGCGGTTACATAATAATCAGATTTAGCCTTTCTGATTTGTCTTACACAATGATTCCTCAGCTGCTTAAAAGCTTGCCAGTCCGAGCCTAAACCTGTGTTCCTGGCCTTGACCCAAGCATTATATATTTTATGAATAATACTTCTATATACTTCTGATACTTCTTCTGATTTTGATTCCAGGGCCGTGTAGGCTTGGTCACCAGCTGGGTTAGGTTTAGATCATTACACATGCCTTTTAGATTTAATTTTAGATTGCTTTTCCCAATCATAATTTAGGTCACCCAGGATAATAACTTCTGATTTAGTAAAATAAGACAACAAACTAGTTAACTCCTTGACCACTATAACAGTTATGGATATATTTTTCCCCAGACAAGATGTCTTCTACATTGTGTCTTTGGCTGCATTGTCTTTCGGTATCGGCCTTGCTTATCAGCTATGTAATCAACATGAAGGGCCGGTGTTGTGCTATGTAACCAACATGGAGGGCCAGTGGTGGGCTTTGTAACCAACATGGAGGGCCAGTGGGAGGCTATGTAACCAACATGGAGGGCCAGTGGTGGGCTTTGTAACCAACATGGAGGGCCAGTGGTAGGCTTTGTAACCAAAATGGAGGGCCAGAGGTGGGGTGTGATTGTGGACCCACCATGACTGGGAGAGAAGACGTCGTCTGCAGCGTTTAGACACAACATGGGCACCTGCACAGACTTGAGCCTGTGGATGGGACTGGCATCATGGTAGTAGTCATCATTGGTGGGGTAGCCAAACATTATAGACGTGAACCTCTCATCAAACTCACGGAGGGTCTTGGCCTGCAGGGGGGTTGGGATAAAGTCAAATTAAAAGGTGACATCCGACAACAAAACAGTGGCTTGAGAAAGTATTCACCCCTTGGCTATTTTGTTGCCTTACAACCTGGAATTAAAATAGATTTTTGGGCGGTTTGTATCATTTGATTTACACAACAACATGCCTACCACTTTGAAGATGCAAAATATATTTTATTGTGAAACAAACAAGAAATAAGACAACAAAAAACAGAATTTGAGCATCCATAACTATTCACCCCCCAAAGGCAATACTTTGTAGAGCCACTTGTTGCAGCAATTACAGCTGCAAGCCTCTTGGGGTATGTCTCTATAAGCTTGGCACATCTAGCCACTGGGATTTTTGCCCATTCTTCAAGGCAAAACTGCTCCAGCTCCTTCAAGTGGGATGGGTTCCACTGGTGTACAGCAGGCTTTAAGTCATACCACAGATTCTTAATTGGATTGAGGTCTGTGCTTTGACTAGGCCATTCTAAGACATTTAAATGTTTCCCCTTAAACCACTCAAGTGTTGCTTTAGCAGTATGCTCAGGGTCCTTGTCCTGCTTGAAGGTGAACCTCCGTCCCAGTCTCAAATCTCTGGAAGGCTGAAACAGGTTTCCCTCAAGAATTTCCCTGTATTTAGCACCATACATCATTCATTCAATTCTGACCAGTTTCCCAGTCCCTGCCGATAAAAAACATCTCCACAGCATGATGCTGCCACCACCATGGTGTTCTCAGGGTGATGATAGGTGTTGGTTTTGCGCCAGACATAGCATTTTCCTTGATGGCCAAAAAGCTACATTTTGTCTCATCTGATCAGAGTACCTTCTTCCATATGTTTGGGGAGTCTCCCACATGCCTTTCGACAAAAACCAAATGTGTTGGCTTATTTTTTTTCTTTAAGCAATGGCTTTTTTCTGGCCACTCTTCTGTAAAGCCCAACTCTGTGGAGTGTACGGCTTAAAGTGGTCCTATGGACAGATACTCCAATCTCCTCTGTGGAGCTTTGCAGCTCCTTCAGGGTTATCTTTGGTCTCTTTGTTGCCTCTCTGATTAATGCCCTCCTTGACTTGTCCGTGAGTTTTGGTGGGCGCCCCTCTCTTAGCAGGTTTGTTGTGGTGCCATATTCTTTCGATTTTTTAAATAATGGATTTAATGGTGCTGTGTGGGATGTTCAAAGTTTCAGATATTTTTTTATAACCCAACCCTGATCTGTACTTCTCCACAACTTTGCCCCTGACCTGTTTGGAGAGTTCCTTGTTCTTCAACACTGCTTGCTTGGTGGTGCCCCTTGCTTAGTGGTGTTGCAGACACTGGGGCCTTTCAGAACAGGTGTATACTGAGATCATGTGACAGATCATGCGACACTTAGATTGCACACAGGTGGATTTTATGTAACTAATTATGTGACTTATGAAGGTAATTGGTTGCACCAGATCTAATTTAGGGGCTTCATAGCAAAGGGGGTGAATACATATGCACACACCACTTTTCTGTTTTTTATTTTATTAAAAAATAATAATAATAATAATAATTGTAATTATTGTTTTCATTTCACTTCACCAATTTGGACTATTTTGTGTATGTCCATTACATGAAATCCAAATAAAAATCAATTTAAATTACAGGTTGTAATGCAACAACATAGGAAAAACACCAAGGGGGTGAATACTTTTGCATGGCACTGTATGCTTTCAACAACATTGGCAGCAGCCTAACATGGCGATTAGGAGCGGACTTGAAATTCCACGAAATTAGTTCCTTTCGCATTCCTTTGATATTTTAATTATAAATTGTGCACCAATATGGAATTTTAAAAGCCTATTATATTAAATGAAGTGGTCTTTAATATAGATCACATGGAGAATTCCATAAATCTCGATTTTTAAAGATAAATAAAGGCTTGCCAAAGTGCTAAAATGCAGCATTTCACCATCATTGTAAAGCATTTGTGATTTTGATGCTTTGACAAAGTCATTTCTGAAGATTAAAATGAATAATGTGTGTGATTAGTGATTAATTCATGTCTGTCCCTCATTTTAAGGTCACCTCTGTTACATGAACTGAACTCCCGTCTTAATATGGTGAAACTATTTATTTGTAAATATTTTTTTCAAAAGTAACATTGAATTTTTAATAGTCATCGTGTAAAAGCAGGTGAGCTGGCTCTACTCTTTTTGGCTATTTTCCGGTGTTTTGTGGTGGAAATTGAGCGGGTCGAGCATAACATCAACCCTGTTCTTTTTTTACATTTGAGTAATTTAGCAGGCACTCTTATCTAGTGCAATTTACAGTTGGTTCATTCATCTTAAGATAGCTAGGTGGGACAACCACATATCACAGTCATAGTAAGTCTATTTTTCCTCAATAAAGTAGCTATCAGAAAAGTTAGTAAGGAAAAAAACAAACAAGCCCATAAATATACAGGCTTGAAATGTTTTAGAAATTTCATTTTTTTGTGAAGCTTATTTTCAATTGCCACTCTCTGTTGCACACAACAATCTTCCATTCCCCTTGTCACGAGGGGATTTATGGCTGATTTAAGATTAAATTGTCAACCCTGTTATGGACAACCCTATTACTTTATTTGGCTATTATTAGGAACTTACTATAGTCATTTTTTAAATTGTACCTCTTGAGATGGGAAATGTGTTTTTTATGAAGCTGAACATGTGCTCTTTATGACAGAGTGTAAACATTTTGTGAAATCAAACTTTTTTTTGACCAAGTTACACTTCTCAAAGGCACCAAATTGGTGGAACATTCCAGATGGGTTGCTTTTACTTTGATTGTATTAGAAGAGGTCATTAAAAAGGTTGTGCATTTTACCTTCATCACATGATCAATGTCGTAACTCTTCTCAAGCACAGATTTGTGTCTAGAGGAGAGAAAAACACAAGGAAGCAGGAAGTAGGTTTGCTTCAATGGGGAACATAGGGAAGCATGTGGGTTTGCTTCAATATCCATTGGCAATGTCCATTAAATGACTTGGGCCTGACAGTGGAGTACCGAGTGCTTAGCACTGTGACAACTGCTGCTGTAAAAATTGATTTATAAAATACATTTGATTGATTGAGATAGGAAAATATTCCAAGAGAGAGAGAGAAAGAGAAAGAGCTTTTAGCTGTTAGCTTTTAGAGCCCAACCTCAGGGGTCGCTAAAAGCTAACATCTAAAAGCTAAACAATGTAGCTCTGTGCAACTAAGAGCTAAGAGCTAATCTAGGCAAATCCTCCAGCCTGCTACGGCGAACACCCACCTGTCCACGCCCGCCTGCAGGCAGCTGGTGAGATAGGAGTTGAAGAGAAAGCGGTCCAGAGGCTTCTCCAATGACGCTGTGCACTCAAACACATCCCACCCTGCCGAGAACACAACCACACCTTTCAGACACGTCTCTCTGCCCTTCCTCCCCAGGTAGTTCGCCAGCATCATCCTGGGATTAGAAAGACAGGGAGAGGGTAGGGGGAGAGGGGAGAGGATGGTGGAGGGGAGAGGGGAGAGAGGGTGTGGGAGAAGGGAGAGGGGAAACCCTCACTTAGGTAGGGGATTATAGCTGTAATACCTCTTTTGACATCGTGTAAGTACTACTGAGAGGCTGAACTCTCTGAATCAAATGAAAAGTGGTGTTTCTGACAGGGGAAAGGAGGAGGCTGCAAAATAAAATAAAATACAATACATAACCAACCCATGACAACATTTCTGCTGGTGAGCGTTTACCTCAGTTTTTGAGAAATCAATATAAACATATAGATGGGACAACCAAGTACTTTCCAAGCTCTACATAAAAGGTGGTATCTTTAGACTGACTCCCACAGTTCAGTGAAGTGATACTATAGTATAGTATTGCTCCATACATCAATACGGTAGCCTACATCAACACATGATTTATATAGTCTGAGTAATTCATGGAGCTCTCAGGATTTGGGCCATAGTGTCACTTCCATTGAAGAGAGAAAACATGAAGAGGCACCTACTAACCCGCCCATGGAGACCCCAGCAGCCATGAGAGGGGCGTCCTCATTTGTCCTCTGGATGTGTTCGATGACCGCCTCCAGGTCCTCTGTGTTGGCAGCACAGTATGTTCTGGGAGTCTGGTAGCACACAAAGATAAGAAGAGTTAACTCTGAGTGTGTGTGTGTGTGTGTGTGTGTGTGTGTGTGCGTGCGTGCGTGCATGCGTGTCCCTTTTAGTGGTACAGCACAGTTTTGCTGTTAGATTGACTTTCAACCGTAAGGAGGAAAGTACTACAAAGTAAAACACACACACACACACACACATGCAAATATCACTGCGACCTCTGCATGTGCACACACTGTTCCGGCGATCTATATTCAGATGTGCAGAGAAATCATACTGTAAATGAATTACACGCAAGCCTTCACACCCTCCCTCACACATGTGCACAAACTCTGCTTGTGACTTGAAGGCCAAACACTCTCCATGATGCTATACAGTATATTCATCATGCTGGATTGGAATGAGTGGTAGAAAAATGAGCTCTGGCATTACAAATGGCTGACTCAGGGACAGGGGCTATTTAGAGTTAAAGCAGTAGCAAACAAAGGAGGAGGTATACTGTAATAACATTTAAGCCTGCTGCTGGAAAGCCTTTTTCAGATACTGGCCAGTAGTATCTGTCCATCACAAGCACTATCGATTAATGCAAGCATTCTTCTATCACATTGAGCAAGCGATCCACTCACAGTGAAATAACACCACAGACATGGAGAACAATAATGGACCAATAAGGTTAGAGAAAAGAAAATTAGTAAAACACTAACTGAATTCAAACACCTGTTAAATCTAATCCTAGAACAGATAGGGAATAAAAAGAAGAGGCATCTCGATTTCTCGGGATAGGCAGGGTTGGGTTGGTTACTTTCTAAAAGGTGGTCAAATCATATTTAATTTGTCACAAGCGCCAAATACCTTACAGGGAAATGTTTACTTACAAGCCCTTAACCAACAATGCAGTTTTCCAACAATTATAGGAATTATGGGACTATTTCCCTCTATACCATTTGTATTTCATTAACCTTTTTACTATTGGATGTTCTTATAGGCACTTTAGTATTGCCAGTGTAACAGTATAGCTTCAGTCCCTCTCCTCGCTCTCCCTGGGCTCGAACCAGGAACACAACGACAACAGCCACCCTCGAAGCAGCGTTACCCATGCAGAGCAAGGGAAACAACCACTCCAAGGCTCAGAGCGAGTGACGTTTGAAACGCTATTAGTGCGCTAACTAGCCAGCCATTTCACTTCGGTTACACCAACCTCATCTCGGGAGTTGATAGGCTTGAAGTCATAAACAGCGCAATGCTTGATGCACAACGAAGAGCTGCTAGCAAAACGCACGAAAGTGCTGTTTGAATGAATGATCACTTGCCTGCTTCTGCCTACCACCGCTCAGTCAGATACTTAGATACTTCTTGTATGCTCAGTCAGATTATACTCAATGCAGGACACGCTAGATAACATCTAGTAATATCATCAACCATGTGTAATTAACTAGTGATTATGATTGATTGATTGTTTTTTATAAAATAAGTTTAATGCAAGCTAGCAACTTACCTTGGCTTACTGCATTTGCTTAACAGGCAGTCTCCTTGTGGAGTGCAACAAGAGGCAGGTCGTTATTGCGTTGGACTAGTTAATAAGAACACATTCTTATTTTCAATGACGGCCTAGGAACGGTGGGTTAACAGCCTTGTTCAGGGGCAGAACGACGGATTTTCAGCTTGTCACCTCGGGGGATCCAATCTTGCAACCTTACAGATAACCTCTTGGAACTACCCATCCCGGATCAGGGAGAATTGTCATCAACTACAGTAATTAGCATAGCGCAACGGTCAAAAAATATTGCTAGAAAATATTCATATTCATGAAATCACAAGTGAAATATAGTGAAACACAGCCTAGACTTTTGTTAATCACCCTGTCATCTCAGATTTTGAAATTATGCTTTACAGCCAAAGCTAGGTCATCATTGAAAATAAGAATGTGTTCTTAACTGACTTGCCTAGTTAAATAAAGATTAAATAAAAGGTGTGAAAAAATACAGATTTGGGATTGTTATAATCGGCCCTAATTAATCGGCCCTTCCGATTATTCGGTTGACCTCTAGTTTGGACCATTCTAGTTTGTTGGTGATGTGGACACCAAGGAACTTGAAGCTCTCAACCTGCTCCACTACAGCCCCGTTGATGAGAATGGGGGCGTGCTCGGTCCTCCTTTTCCTGTAGTCCACAATCATCTCCTTTGTCTTGATCACGTTGCGCGAGAGGTTGTTATCCTGGCACCACCCGGCTAGGTCTCTGACCTCCTCCCTATAGGCTGTCTCATCATTGTCGGTGATCAGGCCTACCACTGTTGTGTCATCAGCAAACTTAATGATGGTGTTGGAGTCATGCCTGGCCATGCAGTCATGAGTGAACAGGGAGTACAGGAGGGGACTGAGTACACACCCCTGAGGTGTCCCCATGTTGAGGATAGGGTTTCTGGGATAATGGTGTGAGCCATGACCAGCCTTTCAAAGCACTTCATGGCTACATACGTGAGTGTTACGTGTTGGTAGTCATTTAGGCAGGTTACCTTGGTGTTCTTGGACAGAGGGACTATGGTGGTCTGCTTGAAACATGTTGGTATTACAGACTCAGTCAAGGACAGGTTGAAAATGTCAGTGAAGACACTTGGTCAGTTCGTCAATGTTTGCTCGGAGTACACGTCCTGGTAATCCATCTGGCCCTGCGGCCTTGTGAATGTTGACCTGTTTAAAAGGTCTTACTCACATTGGCTACGGAGAGCGCGATGACACAGTCATCCAGAACAGCTGATGCTCTCATGCATGCTTCATTGTTGAATGCCTCGAAGCCATAGAAGTAATTTAGCTCGTCTGGTAGGCTCGTGCCACTGGGCAGCTTGCGGCTGTGCATTCCTTTGTAGTCTGTAATAGTTTGCAAGCCCTGCCACATCCAACGAGCTTCGGAGCCGGTGTAGCACGATTCAATCTTAGTCCTGTATTGACGGTATGCCTGTTTGATGGTTTGTCGCAGGGCATGGCGAGATTTCTCATAAGCGTCCGTGTTAGAGTCCCGCTCCTTGAAAGAGACAGTTTTACCTTTAGCTCAGTGTGGATGTTTCCTGTTATCCATGGCTTCTGGTTGGGGTATATACGTATGGTCACTGTGGGGACGACGTCATCAATGCAGTTATTGACGAATCCAGTGACTGATTTGGTGTATTCCTCAATGCCATCGGAAGAATCCCAGAACATATTCCAATCTGTGCTAGCAAAACAGTCCTGTAGCTTAGCATCTGCGTCATCTGACTACTTCTTTATTGACCGAGTCACTGGTACATCCTGCTTCAGTTTTTGCTTGTAAGCAGGAATCAGGAGTATATAATTATGGTCTGATTTTCCAAATGGAGGGCGAGGAGGAGCTTTGTACGAATTTCTTGTGTGGAGTAAAGGTAGTCTAGAGTTTTTTCCCTCTGGTTGCACATTTAACATGCTGTTAGAAATTGAGTAAAACGGATTTGAGTTTTAAGTCCCCAGCCACTAGGAGCACCACCTCTGGATGAGTGTTTTCCTGTTTGTTTATGGCCTTATACAGCTCATTGAGTGCGGTCTTAGTGCCAGCATCGGTTTGTGGTGGTAAATAGACAGCTATGAAAAATATAGTTGAAAACTCTTGGTAAATAGTGTGGTTTACATCTTATCATGAGATACTAGGCGAGCTAAACCTAGAGACTTCATTAATGTTAGATTTTGTGCACCAGCTGTTGTTTACAAATATACACAGACCGTCATCCCTTGTCTTCCGGAAGCAGCTGTTCCATCTTGCCGATGCAGCGTAAACCCTGCCAGGTGTATATTATCCATGTTGTCGTTCAGCCACGACTCAGTGAAACATAAGATATTACAGTTTTTAATGTCCCGTTGGTAGGATATTTGTGATCGTAGCTCATCTATTTTGTTATCCAATGAATGTACGTTGGCTAATAGGAATGATGGTAGAGGCAGATTACCCTCTCACCGTCAGATCCTTACAAGGCACCCCAACCTACCTTTATTTAACTAGGCAAGTCAGTTAAGAACAAATTCTTATTTTCAATGACGGCCTAGGAACAGTGGGTTTACTGCCTGTTCAGGGGCAGAACAACAGATTTGTTCCTTGTCAGCTCGGGGATGTGTACTTGCAAACTTTCAGTTACTAGTCCAACGCTCTAACCACTAGGCTACCCTACATCCCCGTTATCGCCATCTCTTTCTCATGTTAATGATGGGGATTTGGGCCTTGTCGGGTGTCTGAAGTAAATCCTTAGAGTCCGACTCGCCAGAGATAAAAACTTCATCCAGTTTAATTTTTAATTTCACCTTTATTTAACCAGGTAGGCTAGTTGAGAACAAGTTCTCATTTGAGGTGAGTAATCTCTGTCCTGATATCCAGAAGCTCTTTTCAGTCATAAGTGACAGTGGCAGAAACATTATGTACAAAATAAGTTATAAATAACATGAAAAAACACACACAACAGCACAATTGGTTTGGAGCCTGTAAAATGGCATCTATATCCTCTGGTGGAAATTCGTTACAGTTACTAGTTACCTGTCCAAAAATTGTAATCAGTAACGTAACTTTTGGATTACCCAAACTCAGTAACGTAATCTGATTACTTTTAGATTACTTTCCCCTTAAGAGTCATTTGACGAAGACAATAATGTACGTTACCAATTGAACAAAATCTATAGAAGGATATATCGTTGTTTAAGTTTACAAAGCTGTGCTATGTTGTACCTAAAACCCACTGAAATAACAGTAACTTACATTACATTGACTTAAAATAACCTTGAGGATGATGCAGGTTTTATAACCTCCCTGACATCATGATTTAACATGGCCTATTTCTCAGTCAGACATTTCCTCTTTCTCTCTGGCTGCATACTGGGACTACCAGTATCTTTCTTCATCAATATTCTTGCACAAAGTTCAGCCTGAATGTTTTTTCACAGCAGCCATATCCAGTTGATGTGTCTTCATAGCCTACATTCAAGTAAATTACTTGAGTGGAGTAGGAACTCTACTGGTGCTTTTCCAATGAGACTTACCCCCACAGCAATGGGCCGCCAGTGTTTTATGTTATTGTAAGCTCTGGTGTTATTGTGTTTCCATCAGGAGTGTGACACTAAAGACTAATCAACAACCTCTGCATCATTCAAGACTTGCTTTGTGAGAAGATGTTAAAGTTCACAGTTAGCCATGGTTATGTAAATTCCAGCTGAAAAGTATCCAGGGCCTTGCCTTGGCCCCAAGAGCAGGTCCGACTGAGCCATGGCCCAATGAGACACGGATACTGGCCCACGTAGATAGAAACAGAAAGGTCTGAGCCTTTTAGGTAAAACACTGAGGTAAATCCTGTATGGAAATATGCCATACTGGTAATGTTGCAACAATAATAAAAACAGATTGAAACAATTTCCTTTTCAATGATACAGTAATAAAGTTGTCTACTACAATACAGATACAATATAAAGTTCAAAGTCCAATAACCATCCATTGAAACATGATGTGAATTAAATGGACCAACTAAAGCATTTATTGTCTGTTAAATGCTAAGACTAACGGAGGCGGTTCGAGACCTGAAGAATTGCATTAGCTCCGAAAGGTAATGCTTAGACTTTAACTGAGCGGGCTACCACACTATTGTGGTGTGTGAGTGGGGGGTCGGTGTGGAGTTAGGGCAGTAGCCCTAGTTGTGGCCAAGCAAAGGGCACTTCTCACAGAGCAGGACATTCATTCTAACACTGTGTTCTATTTAAACAATGGACGCCATTCACACTCAACTGGTTGCAGAGAAAACAGTCACAAAGGCGTATGGAAGTGTAGTCATTTACATAAAACTTCAACACAATTCCTCAAAGTTAATGGAAGGATGATAATTCCTTTCTTACAACCACGTTATGTAGTGCAATAGTTGTAATCATTCTTCACATATGCACTCATAGAGATCCTACTAAGTTAGTAGTATTGTAATTCCTAATTCTGTGTGTGCACTACAGTATTGGCCCAGTTTGGCAACTGAGAATAGCCCTTTCAGATGAAGCACTGGCCTGGGGTCGCCGTTGTAATATTAGAACTCGTGTGTGTGTTTGAGTGTGTTTGTGTGTGTGTTCTTGCTTGCGTGCATGTGTTTGTGTCTATGTGACTGCACATGTGAATACAACAAGTACAAGACACAAAACAACCCATTCATTCATTCTGAGAGCACAGATCTCAAAAGGGACATTGGACGAATTGTGGCCACATACTATGGTATGATACAAGATTCCAATTGTGGATTGGCTGAGCTGTTTGGGTGACACTGGTATGTAATATAATTATCCACTGGGCACAGACAAGTTCAACGTCTAGTTTTGATTTACCTTTGGTTGAGTTGTCAATTAACGTGAACTCAACGTGAAATCATGCCATTGGGATTGAGGTTAAAAGTTGGGTGAAAAAAAATACAAAATGCCCTCGACTTTTTGCAAATCCAATCAGTTTTCCCATGTTGATTCAACGTCCTCACATAGATTTTTTGGGGTTGAAATGACGTGGAAACCATGCTGATTCAGCCAGTTTTTGTCTAGGGCAAATGCACATTTTTTAACCAGTCAGAATCTTTTGAATAGCATTATAGTCCTTCCTCACTTCAATGAAGATTGACAGTAGAGTAAAGAGCTAATTGTTGGCTAAATATATATATATTTTTATTTCACCTTTATTTAACCAGGTAGGCTAGTTGAGTACAAGTTCTCATTTACAACTACGACCTGGCCAAGATAAAGCAAAGCAGTTCGACACAAACAACTACACAGAGTTACAGATGGAATAAACAAACATATAGTCAATAATACAGTTGAAAAAGTCTATATACAGTGCGTGCAAATTAGGTAAGATAAGGGAGGTAAGGCAATAAATAGGCCATGGTGACCTATTACAATATACCAATTAAACACTTGAGTGATAGATGTGCAGAAGATGAATGTGCAAGTAGAGATACTGGGGTGCAAAGGAGCAAGATAAATAAATAAATACAGTATGGGGATGAGGTAGTTGGATGGGCTATTTACAGATGGGCTATTTACAGATGGGCTATGTACAGTGATCTGTGAGCTGCTCTGACAGCTGGTGCTTAAAGCTAGTGCGGGAGATATGAGTCTCCAGCTTCAGTGATTATATATGAACGGAAATAGATTCAAAGATACATCTTGTGGGTCTTCGTGAAGACAGGACAGGGAAAGCTCATTCTGCTCTATGGACCAGTGCTGGAATACACTATCTGTCCACTTAATAATTCCTGCTATGTGATAACATCGTCTGTCTGCACACTGTCTGGACTAGGCTCCTTGTGGGTTACCCAATATACTATGGGTTACACATGCCACGTGTGACACAGACACAGACATGCTATGGGGTGCTGAAGAATAGCTCCAATCACAATGCAAGGGAAAGCATGCACTCTGCCAGTGACAACTGCACAGGCATGTGGAGTAGAGTGCCAAAAGGATGTAGTTCCTATGTCGTTGTGTCATGTTGTGAGTGTTTGCATATCTGTGTAGATTAAGATGCCTTTTGATTGGACATGAAGATGCATTTTGATTGTACAGAGTAATATAATCATTGAACAATTGTATGTTTTTGAATGCATGTCTGAATTGAAAACATAAAAGTCATACATGCAAAAATCCTTTTAAACTGTACTATGAATATTAGATTCTTACCAAGAGAGTTTCACCAGACACCCCTCTGTTGTTGAATACCGCACACCTGAAACACAACAAAAACATGCACTAAATAAACCTTTCAAATCCTTTCATTGAATTGCATTCCTTGCATTAGTTTCACCAATTTACATGTTGTGTCATAATAATGTTCTAAATTCCAGGTGCACTGTCTTCCAGGTGCATTCTCTTACAGGTGCACTGTCTTCCAGGTGCATTCTCTTACTGGTGCACTGTCTTCCAGGTGCATTCTCTTACAGGTGCACTGTCTTCCAGGTGCATTCTCTTACAGGTGCACTGTCTTCCAGGTGCATTCTCTTACTGGTGCACTGTCTTCCAGGTGCATTCTCTTACTGGTGCACTGTCTTCCAGGTGCATTCTCTTACTGGTGCACTGTCTTCCAGGTGCATTCTCTTACTGGTGCACTGTCTTCCAGGTGTATTCTCTTACTGGTGCACTGTCTTCCAGGTGCATTCTCTTATAGGTGCACTGTCTTCCAGGTGCATTCTCTTATAGGTGCACTGTCTTCCAGGTGCATTCTCTTATAGGTGCACTGTCCTCCGGGTGCATTCTCTTACTGGTGCACTGTCTTCCAGGTGCATTCTCTTATAGGTGCACTGTCTTCCAGGTGCACCAGGTGAACTGCCACCAAACAATGTTTAAACAAATGGACTTCACAGCAGTGAAAAGGGAATAAGGTGGATATATAAAGAAACCAGTGGAGGCTGCTGAGGGGAGGACTGCTCATAGTAATGTCTAGAACGGAGCAAATGGAATGGCATCAAACACATAGAAACCATGTCTTTAATACTATTCCACTCACGGGGCCACAGTGACTCCCAACCCCTCCTGTCTCAGCCTCCAGTAATTATGCTGCAATAGTTTATGTGTCGGGGGGCTAGGGTCAGTCTAGGCTAAGGTCAGTTATATCTGGAGTATTTCTCCTGTCTTATCCGGTGTCCTGTTTGAATTTAAGAATGCTCCCTCTAATTCTCTCTCTTGCTCTCTTGCTCTCTTTCTCTTCTCTCAGAGGACCTGAGCCCTAGGACCATGCCTTAGGACTACCTGGCCTGATGACTCCTTGCTGTCCCATGTCCACATGGTCGTGCTGTTGCTCCAGTTACAACTGATCTGCCTGCGGCTATGGAACCCTGACCTGTTCACTGGACGTGCTACCTTGTCCCGGACCTGCTGTTTTTTTTACTCTCTCTCTACCGCACGTGTGGTCTCTAACTCTGAATGATCGACTATGAAAAGCCACCTAACATTTACTCCTGAGGCGCTGACCTGTTGCACCCTCTACAACCACTGTTATTATTATTTTTATTTGACCCTGCTAGTCATCTATGAACGTTTAAACATCTTGGCCATGTACTGTTATAATCTCCACCCGGCACAGCCAGAAGAGGAATGGCCACCCCTCAGAGTCTAGTTCCTCTCTAGGTTTCTTCCTAGGTTCCTGCCTTTCTAGGGAGTTTTTCCTAGCCACCATGCTTCGACATCTGCATTGCCTGCTGTTTGGGGTTGTAGGCTGGGTTTCTGTATAGCACTTTGTGACATTGGCTGATGTAAAAGGGCTTTATAAATACATTTGATTATAAATAGATGTGATTGATTTTGCGCCAGCCATTACCACAAGCCCATCCTCCCCAATTATGGTGCTACCAACCACCTGTGAAAGAGACATATCTGTTGTTGTATTAGTCCTGAAGACCTGAACAGCAGTAGCATAAATCTCTCTCTAGTCATCTGTTATCTAAGAGACTTGCTGTGAAAATTCAGCAGCAGGGTAGGGGCATGCTGTAGGTTGGGGTGTGGACAGGGCAGAGGATGGTGTGACGCACATTCCCTTCCTCCTGCATAGCCGAAGCTGGTTGGGCTAAGCTAAGCTGCAAAGCTTGTACCAGTAAGCTGTAATTCATTAAGCTTGCAGGACAGGGCCGGGGTGAGTGCAGGGGTGGAAAGATGCTGAGTTTGCCTGCTTGTCCCCCCTCACTGCCCTGCTCCGTTTGCCTGCCCCCTCCTTCTCTTCTCTGCCCCGTCTCTCTCTTCTCTGCCCCCCTCCCTCTCTTATCTGCCCCCTCTCTCTCTTCTCTGCCCCCTCCCTCTCTTATCTGCCCCCTCTCTCTCTTCTCTGCCCCCCTCCCTCTCTTATCTGCCCCCTCTCTCTCTTCTCTGCCCCCTCCCTCTCTTATCTGCCCCCTCCCTCTCTTCTCTGCCCCCTCTCTCTCTTCTCTGCCCCCTCTCTCTCTTCTATGCCCCCTCCCTCTCTTCTCTGTCCCCTCTCTCTCTTCTATGCCCCCTCTCTCTCTTCTCTGTCCCCTCTCTCTCTTCTCTGCCCCCTCCCTCTTCTCTGCCCCCTCTCTCTCTTCTCTGCCCCCTCCCTCTTCTCTGCCCCCTCTCTCTCTTCTCTGCCCCCTCCCTTTCTTCTCTGTCCCCTCTCTCTCTTCTCTGCCCCCTCCCTCTTCTCTGCCCCCTCTCTCTCTTCTCTGCCCCTCTCTCTCTTCTCTGCCCCCTCTCTCTCTTCTCTGCCCCCTCTCTCTCTTCTCTGCCCCCTCTCTCTCTTCTCTGCCCCCTCTCTCTCTTCTCTGCCCCCTCTCTCTCTTCTCTGCCCCCTCCCTCTATTGTCTGTCCCCCCTTCTCTTCTCTGCCCCCCTTCCCTGCCCCCCTCCCTCTCTTCTCTGCCCCCCTCTCTCTGCTCTGCGCCCTCCCTCTCTTCTCTGCTTGTCCCCCCTCACTGCCCTGCTCCGTTTGCCTGCCCCCTCCCTCTCTTCTCTGCCCCCCTCTCTCTGCTCTGCGCCCTCCCTCTCTTCTCTGCCCTCCCTCTGTTTGAAAGAATGAGTGCAGGGAACACAGAGGGGCCTTTCAGAGGATAACAAACTGCCACTCTCAGCATCTCTTAGTGCTTGTGCAATATTCAGCTCTTTCTTTCCAAAGCAGGTCTGCACTGCTCTGCCTACTGAGAGCTTGGCTAGCCTCTCTTTCAGCAGCTGCTTACCTCAAGTAACCTTAATCCATTCATACACAGTTTTCAACTCCTAACATATGCAATATCTTGGAACTTTCATTGCAAAGATAATGTATTTGAATTTGGACTATTGAACTACAATGCACTAAAACAGATGAACAAGAGTTGACTGTGCTTACAATATTCCTACAGGTTAAGGCATAGGACCAATCCACATTATTGAATTGAACAACCGTCTGAATGAATAAAAACTGCAGTACTTGGAATCAGGACCACCCACCTATAACCCAGATCCCTGCTCTGCTGCACCATGTGGAGGATGTAGGACTCTCTGCTGGTACCGGTCAGGCCTGGAAGCAGCAGGACGGTGGGCCGTGTGGCCGCGTTGGGGTGGGAGGCGCTGTCATCGTTGTCGAACCAATCCAGAGAGATCTGTCCTCCATCTTCTGCTCTAATGAGCTCACTGCAAAGAGTGGGTCAGATATAACAGTCAGGGCAGAAAAAGACACCAACCACTAAGTTACACACACACACTCTGCAAGTAGGCCTAGGTTCTACACTGTAGCTTCCTTACAATACCCACACACTCTGCAAGTAGGCCTAGGTTCTACACTGCAGCTTCCTTACAATACCCACACACTCTGCAAGTAGGCCTAGGTTCTACACTGCAACTTCCTTACAATACCCACACACTCTGCAAGTAGGCCTAGGTTCTACACTGCAGCTTCCTTACAATACCCACACACTCTGCAAGTAGGCCTAGGTTCTACACTGCAACTTCCTTACAATACCCACACACTCTGCAAGTAGGCCTAGGTTCTACACTGCAGCTTCCTTACAATACCCACACACTCTGCAAGTAGGCCTAGGTTCTACACTGCAGCTTCCTTACAATACCCACACACTCTGCAAGTAGGCCTAGGTTCTACACTGCAGCTTCCTTACAACATGTTCAGTAAAGCAGAAGCTCATTGCACAGAATGCAGAGGTTTTGTAAATACTCAACCTCCAAGGTTCTTACATATTATGCTTTGTGATTTAAAAAAACAGAACTACAGAATCCATATAGGGACCAACAAGACAATAAATGACTATTGTTAATAATTCTATACAGTAAAGTATTAGATTTCATATATATCCTGTATAGATTGCATTAGATAGGGTATAGTATGTACACTGTACTGCACATGATATTGCTTTCTAACCAAACCTCAAATCAGGACACAGCAAAAAGGCATTGTTCTTTACTCAAATGTCCCTCTTCAGTTACAGGTACAACGATTACTACAGTGTGAACCCATCACCAACGTTACCTTTGCCAAAGGGAACGCAGTCTGGCACTAGTTGACAACCACTTAATTTCCCTAGCGATCAGCCTCTCAGGCTTCGTTTACACAGGCAGCCCAATTCAGATCTTTTTCCAATTATTTGTCATATCTGATACCAAAAAAAATGGAAGCTGATTTTTTTACTTCAAATTTATACTGCATCCATATGTGGATCTCAATCCTGATATAATTTGGATGATCCCTACTCAACCTGTCTGGACACTCAAATCCAATTTTTTGTCCTGAATGGATTTTTTTGCACATGACCTGCCTGTTCCCATGACAACCACCCCCCAAACGTAAAGGAACAGTGACATGAAATTACCTCTGCATCTGTGTGCTACTTCAGATGCTACATCAGTGTGAATGTGCAAATCTGATATGGGTCACATGTAAAACTGAGGATGGACAGTGAGAAAAAAAGACCAGGCTACTCAGAAGCAGGGAAGGGCACGGATGGCGAAGAGGGAAGGGTGGTGGGGGGCGGAGAGCTCGCTGCAGCAGCAGTGGATTCTTATGGAGAATCAATTTCTAGTTTCCACAAGTCTAGGCCGTCAGCTGAGGTCAACAAATCCCAGTGCAATCCATCTCACGCCACCAACCCACCAAACGAGCGACCAGGCAACAACACCAACATGGCTGGCCCTGCGGCCCATGTACAGTATGTCTGTCTAATTGGAAGTGGAATGAAATTATAGAACCACACCAGCATTAAATCTGTACTTAAAGGCCAGACTGGGGCAGCCACTGGGGTTGTAGGCCATGCACCAATCTGGAGCTAGCTGGTCAGAGCATGCACCAATCAGGAGCGAGCCTGACCCACCGAATAGGAGGAGGAGGACAACTCTTTCAAATCCAATCAAAAAATTGCAAGATGTTATTTCAGGTGCAGCAAAATGCTTGTTTCTTTTTTTAATGTCACCTTTATTTACCAGGTAGGCCAGTTGAGAACAAGTTCTAATTTACAACTGCGACCTGGCCAAGATGAAGCAAAGCAGTGTGACACAAACAACAGCACAGAGTTACACATGGAATAAACAAGCGTACAATCAATAACACAATAGAAAAAAAGAAAGTCTACATACAGTGTGTGCAAATGGCGTGAGGAGGTAAGGAAATAAATAGGCCATTATAGCGAAGTAATTACAATTTAGCAAATTAACACTGGAATGATAGATGTGCAGATGATGATGTGCAAGTAGAAATACTGGTGTTCAAAAGAGCAGAAAAATAAATAAAAAACAATATGGGGATGAGGTAGGTAGATTGAATGGGCTATTTACAGATGGGCTATGTACAGCTGCAGCGATCGGTTAGTTGCTCAGATAGCTGATTTTTAAAGTTAGTGGGGGAAATATAAGTCTCCAGCTTCAGCGATTTTTGCAAATCGTTCCAGTCATTGGCAGCAGAGAACTGGAAGGAAAGGCGGCCAAAGGAGGTGGCTTTGGGGATGACCAGTGAAATATACCTGCTGGTGCGTGTGCTAGGGGTGGGTGTTACTATCGTAACCAGTGAGCTGAGATAAGACAGAGCTTTACCTAGCATAGACTTATAGATGACTTGGAGCCAGTGGGTCTGATGACAAATATGTAGCAAGGGCCAGCCGACTAGAGCATACAGGTCGCAGTGGTGGGTGGTATATGGGGCTTTGGTGACAAAACAGATGGCACTGTGATAGACCGCATTGTCATTTGTAAATGACATCGCCGAAGTCGAGGATTGGTAGGATAGTCAGTTTTACGAGGGTATGTTTGGCGGCGTGAGTGAAGGAGGCTTTGTTGCGAAATATATTCTAGATTTTATTTTCGATTGGAGATGTTTAATATGAGTCTGGAAGGAGAGTTTACAGTCTAGCCAGACACCTATGTATTTGTAGTCGTCCACATATTCTAAGTCAGAACCGTCCAGAGTAGTGATGATAGTCAGGCGGGCGGGTGCGGGCAGCGAACGGTTGAAAAGCATGCATTTGGTTTTACTGGTGTTTAAGAGCAGTTGGAGGCCACGGATAGAGTGTTGTAAGGCATTGAAGCTCGTTTGGAGGTTTGTTAACACAGTGTCCAAAGAAGGGCCAGATGTATACAGAATGGTGTCGTGAAGGTGGATCAGGGAATCACCCGCAGCAAGAGTGACATCGTTGATACAGAGAAAAGTTGAGAGAGTCGGCCCAAGAATTGAACCCTGTGGTACCCCCATAGAGACTGCCAGAGGTCCGGACAACAGGCCCTTTGATTTGACACACTGAATTCTTTCTGAGAAGTAGTTGGTGAACCAGGCGAGGCAGTCATTTGAGAAACCAAGGCTGTTGAGTCTGCCAATAAGAATACGGTGATTGACAGAGTCGGAAGCCTTGGCCAGGTCGATGAAGACAGCTGCACAGTCCTTTCTTTTATCGATGGCGGTTATAATATCGTTTAGGACCTTGAGCGTGGTTGAGGTGCACCCGTAACCAGCTCGGAAACCAGATTGCATAGCAGAGAAGGTACAGTGGGATTCGAAATGATCAGTGATCTGTTTATTAACTTGGCTTTCGAAGACTTTAACTTTAACAGTTTGGGTCTAGAGTATCACCCCCTTTGAAGAGGGGGATGACCGCGGCAGCTTTCCAATCTTTAGGGCTCTCGGACGATACGAAAGAGAGGTTGAACAGACTGGTATTAGGGCTTGCAACAATGGCGGCGGACAATTTTTGAAAGAGAGGGTCCAGATTGTCCAGCCCTGCTGATTTGTACGGGTCCAGGTTTTGCAGCTCTTTCAGAACTTCTGATATCTGGATTTGAGTGAAGGAGAAGCTGGGGTGGCTTGGGCAAGTAGCTGTGGGAGGTGTGGAGCTGTTGGCCGGGGTTGGGGTAGCCAGGAGTAAAGCATTGCCAGCCGTAGAGAAATTATTATTGAAATTCTCGATTATCGTGGATCTATCGGTGGTGACAGTATTACCTAGCATCAGTGCAGTGGGCAGCTCGGAGGAGGTGCTCTTATTCTCCATGGACTTTACAGTGTCCCAGAACGTTTTGGAGTTAGAGCTACAGGATGCACATTTCTGTTTGAAAAGGCTAGCCTTTGCTTTCCTGACTGACTGTGTGTATTGGTTCCGGACTTCCCTGAAAAGTTGCATATCGGGGGGACTATTCAATGCTAGTGCAGTCGGCCACAGGATGTTTTTGTGCTGGTCGAGGGCAGTCAGGTCTGGAGTGAACCAAGGGCTATATCTGTTCTTAGTTCAACAGTTTTTGAAAGGGGCATGCTTATTTAAGATGGTGAGGTTTCTAGCTCCAACAGTGCAGGGAACAGTGCAGGGAACTCTTTTATAGACATGATAATCCCTGGATAGTGGAGGTCTTTTCTTCCCTTAGGACTAATAATCTCCTACAAATGTCATCGTGTAAACACACACTGTCACGCTGGTATAAAGGATTTGAAGACAGGTGCAGGAATACACAATAGGGGTTTTAATACACCCAAAACAAACACATGTACAAAAACACTGGGCTGTACCCAAACAAAAGAGCGAGGGTAAACCTCATTGTACGACACCCGTAATACACAATATATAAAGCACGCAGCATAACAGCTGCACCAATGCATAGGCACTCACACGACCAACGGGCATGGAAACAATAACCGACAAAGACAGAGGGAACAGAGGGCATGCATATAACATACTAATCAGGGGAAATGGGAACCAGGTGTGTGTAATCAGACAAGACAGTCCAGGGTTGATGATAATGAATCCCTTTCAGTGAAGCCTAGAAAGCCGGTGACGTAGACCTCCGGGACTGGTGAACAGAATGGGTATCAGTACCGGGGGAATCCGTGACACACACACATGCGCACACACACACACACACACTGGCTTTGATCTGAGACAGGTGGTGGGTAAGACCCGCCTGCTGCAAAGGTGCATTGTGGTATTTGGGAAACATGTAGCTGCTTTATTGGACAACGGTCAGACAAAGGCTAAGGGAAGTGGAATGCCCTTGGCACTAAATAAAATCACATTTTATTTGTCACATGCTTCATAAACAACAGGTGTAGACTAACAGTGAAATGCTTACTGATGGGTCCTTTTCCAACAATGCAGAGTTAAAGATAAAGACAATAATAATACAAATTTAAAAAATAGAAATAGTGACATGGGAAACTAGGACATTCTTTTAATACACTGTCATTTAATACACTGACATACTGTACGTACAGTGGGGAGAACAAGTATTTGATACACTGCCGATTATGCAGGTTTTCCTACTTACAAAGCATGTAGAGGTCTGTAATTGTTATCATAGGTACACTTCAACTGTGAGAGACGGAATCTAAAAAAAATCCAGAAAATCACATTGCATGATTTTTAAGTAATTAATTAGCTTTTTATTGCATGACATAAGTATTTGATCACCTACCAACCAGTAAGAATTCCGGCTCTCACAGACCTGTTAGTTTTTCTTTAAGAAGCCCTCCTGTTCTCCACTCATTACCTGTATTAACTGCACCTGTTTGAACTCGTTACCTGTATAAAAGACACCTGTCCACACACTCAATCAAACAGACTCCAACCTCTCCACAATGGCCAAGACCAGAGAGCTGTGTAAGGACATCAGGGATACAATTGTAGACCTGCACAAGACTGGGATGGGCTACAGGACAATAGGCAAGCAGCTTGGTGAGAAGGCAACAACTGTTGGCGCAATTATTAGAAAATGGAAGAAGGTCAAGATGACGGTCAACCACCCTCGGTCTGGGGCTCCATGCAAGATCTCACCTCGTGGGGCATCAATGATCATGAGGAAGGTGAGGGATCAGCCCAGAACTACACAGCAGGACCTGGTCAATGACCTGAAGAGAGCTGGGACCACAGTCTCAAAGAATTAGTAACACACTACGTTAGTAACACACTACGCCGTCATGGATTAAAATCCTGCAGCGCACGCAAGGCCCCCTGCTCAAGCCAGCGCATGTCCAGGCCCGTCTGAAGTTTGCCAATGACCATCTGGATGATCCAGAGGAGGAATGGGAGAAGGTCATGTGGTCTGATGAGACAAAAATAGAGCATTTTGGTCTAAACTCCACTCGCCGTGTTTGGAGGAAGAAGAAGGATGAGTACAACCCCAAGAACACCATCCCAACCGTGAAGCATGGAGGTGGAAACATCATTCTTTGGGGATGCTTTTCTGCAAAGGGGACAGGACGACTGCACCGTATTGAGGGGAGGATGGATGGGGCCATGTATCGCCAGATCTTGGCCAACAACCTCCTTCCCTCAGTAAGAGCATTGAAGATGGGTCTAGCATGACAACGACCCGAAACACACAGCCAGGGCAACTAAGGAGTGGCTCCTTGCTGCAGTGTGTGCAAACCTGGTCAAGAACTACAGGAAACATATGATCTCTGAAATTGCAAATAAAGGTTTCTGTACCAAATATTAAGTTCTTCTTTTCTGATGTATCAAATACTTATGTCAAACAATAAAATGCAAATAAATTGGCCTCCCGGGTGGCGCAGTGGTGAAGGGCGCTGTCATGGCCAGGACAATAATGATAGACGGCCTATAGTCAGGCTAACATCCCCTTCTGTGGTTAGTTACCTATAGTGCCACTTTCAGCAACGGTAGTAGAGACTATTGTTTTGTTGTCATAATTTGATTGGTGTTATCAGTTACTGTATTTATGTAGGTTGTCCACTAAGGAGCAAAGTCATCATCAACTTCAATGGCCAACCAAGATGGAGAGTAGGCCTGCTTCTGAAATAAATTAAGTATTTATTATGGATTCCCATTACTTCCTGCCAAGGCAGAAGCTACTCTTCCTGGGGTCCTGGAAGATTAAGGCAGTTATACAGTTTTAAAAACATTACAATACAGTCATTACATTCATCTCTATTAGTCTTTATACCAGGCGGTGTCAGAGGAAGGCTCTAAAAATGGTCCAAGACCACCCCAGCCATAGACTGTTCTCTCTGCTACCGCACGGCAAACGGCTTCTTAACAGCTTCTACCCCCAAGCCATAAGACTCCTGAACAGCTAATCAAATAGCTACCCAGACTATTTGCATTGTCCCCCCCCCCCCCCTCTTTTACACTGCTGCTACTCTCTGTTTATCTATGCATAGTCACTTTAACTCTACCTTCATGTACATATTACCTCAATTTCCTCGACTAACCTGTGCCCCCGCACATTGACTCTGTACCGGTACCCCCTGTATATAGTCTCGCAAGTGTTATTTTACTGCTGCTCTTTAATTATTTTTTACTAATCTATTTTTCTTAAAACTGCATTGTTGGTTCAGGGCTTGTAAGTAAGCATTTTACTGTAAGGTAAACGACACAGGACGATAGACGTAATACACAACATAGGCGTTATCAGTAATATGTGGCGTTCGTTCCAAAGGCGCCTCATCCGGTCCCAGCTCCGGTCCCAGCTCCGGTCCCAGCTCCGGTCCTAGCTCTGGTCCCAGCTCCGGTCCCAGCTTTCTCTTAATGTTGCGCAGAATAAAATCCACTAAAGTGCTCATCTGCTCCGGCCCTACAGAACCATATCTCAAGGCCTACTGGTGGTATTCGGCGCATGTGACAAATAACATTTGATTTGATGTGATTACAGAATTCACAACACACTAAGTGTGTGCCCTCAGGCCCATACTCCACTACCACATATCTACAACACAAAATGTATGTGTACGTGTGTGTACAGTGCGTAAGTTATCATGTGTGTGTATGCATTTGTCTGTGCCCATGTTTGTGTTGCTTCACAGTCCCCATTGTTCCATAAGGTGTATTTTTATCTGTTTTTTAAATCTGATTCTACTGCTTGCATCAGTTACCTGATGTGGAATAGAGTTCCATGTAATCATGGCTCGATGTAGTACTGTGCGCTTCCCATAGTCTGTTCTGGACTTTGGGACTGTGAAGAGACCTCTGGTGGTATGTCTTGTAGGATATGCATGGGTGTCTGAGCTGTGTGCTAGTCGTTTAAACAGACAGCTCGGTGCATTCAACATTCAACAACCTCTCATAAATACAAGTAGCGATGAAGCCAATCTCTCCTCTACTTTGAGCCAGGAGAGACTGACATGCATATAGATACTGTATTTGGACAGTAAATCTGATCGAACCACTAGGCTATTTCCTACTAATTTCAGTTCTGTGGCAAATACTGTACACTAACTACCCACAACCCCTTTTAATTAATTTCAATCCACCTAATGCATGCAGGAGGCCTGGGACACCCTGGCCATTAATCTCTAACAGAATGCACTAAAGAAGCCCGGGTGGCCTGAGCCAATACCATCACACAAAAGACTCTTTTCACCTTTCTGCTGCTAAGTCTTGGCTAAGAACAAGACGCAGGACATTTGTTTCACGTTGTTAAACCTGAATGAAAGGAATCAAAGAACGGGCACATTTCAGTACTTAGATGATCAAACCAACTGCCTTAATGCCTTAAAGCCTAATAATAAAACAATCAAAAGGAAGTAAGTTAAAGCCTGTTCCCAATACGGCAGGGAATTTTCTATTACTTTACTGTATGTCGCCATGGCTGCTGTCTATGTTGAAAACTGACCAATTGCGTTTGATGGTGAACCATTATTTTATTTTTTTACCTTGATCAACCATGTGACCTGACCAGGAAAAACATAGGGCCTTAGTTCCCATACCCTTTAACCAGGGCCGGACTAAGCACCTACCTCCCGGAAGTCCCCCAGCTAACTTCCTGCATTTCAACAGATTTTACCATTTGGCAGAGAGAAAAAAATGAAGTTTTATAATACTATTCTACACATATTGTCATGAGGCTGAGAGAAAATTTTCCAGTTTTAAAGCAAATGTCCTGCTATTCTACAAATTTTTTCACAAGGCTGAGAGAAAATGTTGCAGTTTAAAGATTTTGCCACTGCTTATGACGTCTTCATATGGTATTTGGGTTCTGGGGACCTGGGGCATGTGCCCTGCATGCCCGTTTGGTAATCCGGCCCTGCCTTTAACTAGGGCCCAGAGTTTTTCCTTGACAGGTCACCTGCCCAGAAAGAACTCAGGGCACTAACTAACCATGCGACATTACCTAACCTAAGGATAGCAAGTGTGTTGGCTACTAGTGGTAACTGGTGATGAGTGGATAACGTCCGCTGCAGGAAGTGGATTAACTAGTCACTAGGCCAAATGACCCTTGAACTTTGCCACACATTGAGCGAACATGAAGAACAGGTCTGAGCAGAGCCCAACAAGGCTTAAAATACTTGAAATACATACAGTGTTCTTTTTGGTAAACAGGACATGTATAACGTGCAGGTGTATTTTGAAACCAACACCATGCAACAGGCTTATCTCTTATCAGACATAAACACCATGATTTTAAACCCATTTCTCCAGTTTAATTCCAGTTCACCCAGTTTCATTTCACCATCACACCAGGGAAACCCTCCCCCTTAACATGCTGAAGATCTTCTCAGTAATATCTATTCATTTTTAGATAGTTGTTTCAACACTGGACAGAGATACAACTTATTATAGTGTTTATACAATAATACTGTTACCATCACGTCTGATCCTATAAAAGTCTTACTTTCTGTAGCTGACACCCGGTTTAGCCGTGACGAAGGGCCTAAGCACCGTCTGGATCCGGCTCTCCCAGCACCAGAAGGTGGGGTAGTAGATCTCTGACACCACGGGACATTGGTCCCGCAGGAACTGGTAGAACTTCTTTCCACCAGAAATCAGTTGGGGCTTCTGCAATACAAGACATGAACAGTGTGAGTCAGTGATGTGGCTTTCCAATAATGACGTTGGCTCATAGCTTGTGTAGAGAAAGAGATATGGACCATGAGGATTGAAAAGATACATCACATACGTTTCAAGATTCAAAGATGTTTTAATTCGTGATTTAAACTATTTTGGGTGAAACTATTTCAAACATCAAATGGTTTTAATCAGATCTGTGCCAAGTGAAAGAGAAATGCTTGTGCTCTTTCTCTTATACCAATTTAAATGGCAAAATGTATACTACTGATGACAATCTCTTGAAAACAGTTCTTATACTTCATCATCATTCACCATCTACATAACCCCTCTCTTACAGTACCCATATAGTGCAGCCTCTTCACTGAAATCATGTGATATATATAATTCTCTGTCTTGCACTTTCATAAATGACATGTCAACAGAAGTCATATTTCCATATGGTTTATTTTCTGATGGTGCAACCTTTCTGTAACATTCCAAACAAACTATCTCCACAACTACAGTGTAATTATAATGCACTATCAAGACTGGAATCTCAATATGATATTGCTCTACTTTTAGTCTAGCGGACTGTGTAAAATGTCAGAAAATATTAAATGTTATAGTTATAGAGTTAGAGTTATAGAGACATTCTGCAATCACTAGTGATGGAAAGGAAGGAGACTGGTAATGAGGATACAGTGACAGACACAGTGATAGGCTGTGTTGTAACTGGGATTATATGAGGTCACCACCATATCAAATCAAACATATCTGTCAGAGCATAGAGACCTTTCATCTCTGAATTTAAGTATAACGAATAATAGAATGCATGACCCCTTCTAACATGTTTTTATATAATCTAACATTAGCCTAATGGTATGTAGCCTAGGCCTATGTGTTTAATTATTGGGGCAAATTGAATATCGGGGGAAAAAAAACATTCATTTGTGACTATGCAGTAGGCTACACTGCATACAGATGTTTGACAGCTTGTATAACAATAGTCTATACCCAGCCTTTTAAGACTAAAAAATATATACAGCCTAAATGGCAATTTAACATTTGTATATCCGTAGGCCTTGTACAAATCTTGAAATGTCACATTTAGTCTAAAGAAAATACGACACCATTTTATTGAAAGATGTCATATCACATGTGCAGTACCGTTGACGCTCGTAGGCTACTGAAATAATCAGCCTCCTCAGCAAACCATCCAGCTGCTGAGCCGGTTTGATGCGCAAAAGCGCCAGCGATATCCTCCATCATAATAACCTTTATGGCACCTTTTAATAAGACAATTGCCCGTTACAATGTATCCCTTTCTATTAAATAATGATTCTTTAAAGCAGCCTCTGTGACCCCTACCTTCGCGACAGAGATCAAGTAGTAGTAGGCATAAGCTGCGCTGAAGCCGAGCACCAGTGACAGTACTCCAGATCCAAAAAGCCCAACTTTCACTTGATTTTCCAGATAAAGTGACAGGTCCCTTGTCAAAACATTAAAATTGAAGTCCAGTGAGATCATTGCCAGGTCCCTCTTATGTCGCGCTCTTCAGGTATAGCGGCCAGGATCGAATGAAAACCTCTGCTGCTCAGGAATGGATGCATGCACTAACGTTCAGCAATGTGCAGAGAAGGGGAGAGTCAAGGGAAAGGGAGCGATATATTTAGAGGCAGACGATGGCGCTCTTTGATCGGCCTGCACTGAGCTGTAGCAGACTTAATTGTAGGCTTTCATAACGCTTGCAGTGGATGCAGCCTAAATTGCATTGGGGATAGTCAAGGTTGTGTCACATCACTGCGACTGGAATTATGCAGGGCCATGAGCCATATGGAAATCTTGGCCTGAGCAAAAATGTGTCTAGCACACAGCTCGGAAACCCATGAATACCCTACAAGACATGCCACCAGAGGTTTCTTCACAATCCCCATGTCCATTACATACTATGGGAGGTAACTGATGCAAGCAGTAGAATCAGATTTAAAACCAGATAAAAATACACCTTATGGAACAGCGGGACTATGAAGAGACACACACAGGTACAGACACACAAATACACAAACAAACTCTAGCACACTCACTCTACATACACTTACGTTGTAATATTGTTGTATGGTGGTATTATCAGTGACTCATCATTCAGGGAAGGTGAGGCAAAGGCCCACCTGTTTTTATCCCCACCTGGTTAGCCCCCCCAAAATGTTATACATTAAAAAGGTATATACATATTTTTTGTGTGTGCCTGTTTTGCATGTTATTTGTGTCACATATCAGTTTGTAAACAATGTAAAAACACATTTTTTTAGAGAATAAATCCACATACAAACATGGTCTCTTTCTTTCTCCACAATGAAGGTGTTTCAGCCTAGCTCAATGCTTTCTGTGGTGGAGGGGCAGCCAGCGGAAAATACAGAGCACAGGCGTTGGTAATGTTCTCTAGTTGTGCAGTGATTGTCTCAGTGTTCTGTCACTCATGGGGACACTATGTCACCGCAGAATCTACAGGGCCGGTTTGATGCGCAAAAGCGCCAGCAATATCCTCCATCATAATAACCTTTATGGCACCTTTTAATAATTGCCCGTTACAATGTAGCCATAGATTTACATTAGAAGAAGGCTCAATATCATTGGCCACAGCAAAAATGATGTAAAATCTCACATTATATCTACTGTAGCTGTGATTGGGGCGGTAGGGTAGCCTAGTGGTTAGAGCTGTTGGACTAGTAACCGGAAGGTTGCATGATTGACAGCATGGCCAATTTATTCAAACTTTTCTGGCCCATGGTGTGTGAATGTTTATCCTTTCAAGCTGTTGTTTTAAATCCTTAAACCCAGACTTGGACTACACACCATCTCCACCGAAGCGAAATAGTGATTGCTTTGCACTGATTCCTTCCAAACCACTTCTGACTTGTTGTGTAATATTTATGTCCGATGAGCATCGATAATTTTATCTATAATGTATACATTCATATGATATTGTCGACATGATTTATGATGATGACTGCTAGCTAAGATTTTGAAAGTCTGATGTTGACATGATAAGTCCAATTTTTATTTGACCTCTAGGCAAGTCAGTTAAGAACAAATTCTTATTTTCAATGACGGCCTAGGAACAGTGGGTCATCGGACATAACCTGTTCAGGGGCAGAACGACAGATTTGTACCTTGTCAGCTCGGGGATTTGAACTTGCAACCTTCCGGTTACTAAGTATAAGCAAACGTGCTGTGTCGAGGTAGGCCTAGTCTTTCAGTACTTTCAAAATGGACACCGACAGAAATTCAGATGTTAGTTCAGATAAATTCAGCAAGATGTTGAGGCCTTAACTTTAGACTTTAAGGTACCACCGAGCGAGAGAGAGAGACTCGGTTTGCCTACCATTTGAAGTATTTTATTAGACCTATTATGTGGTCTAAAAGGAAGGAAAATACAATCATGGAGATCCACTTTTATATACAATATATCGATTCACAGACAGACAGCACATTGCGCGAACAAAACAACCCTTGCAATATCAACTGGAATTACATGGGTCTATTTCTGAACTTTTTGTTTAAAACATATATTTGCATGGGAAGAGACTTGTCACTGGAAAACAAGGTTACAGTCCCAACAACATTAGATAGTATCTCTCATCAAGAATGTTTTGTCATCACACTTTGTTATCAAAGTCTGGCATTCTCTGAATTTATGGTGCTTTACAACTGGGAACTCTGAAAAAAATAAGGTTGAATCATGATGTCAGTGATCTTCAGGTTGGAGCTCAAGAAAGAGGCTCGAGGTCCCGACATGGAATTCCGAATTGGATGACCGTTCAAAACGTAAATTCCTGGTCGGAGCTTGTTTTTTTCAGAGTTCCTGGTAGTCTTGAACTCACTCACTCAGTTTCCATTTGTTTTGAATGCGGCAGAAGTCATGGACCATCTGCACACACAAACAACAGTCACCCACGAAGCATTGTTACCCATCGCTCCACAAAAACTGCAGCCCTTGCAGAGCAAGGGGAACAACTACTTCAAGGTCTCAGAGCAAGTGACGTCACCGATTGAAACACTATTTAGCGCGCACCACCGCTAATTAAGCTAGCAGTTTCACATCCGTTACACTAGCAGTGGTAAGGATTTACTCCATGGTGCTGAAAGTTTGTGGGAACCGTTTGTCAACGTTATAGTGCAATTAATGCATTGTTTAGTGTTGTGTTGTGTAGTGGCTTTGCTGGCATACATCAACAACAACAAAAATGAGTTTGCCTCAACAAGATTTACATGCTAAAATCGCCCCTGGGTATTATACATTTTGTATTGTTATCAGGTTTCAGGACAAGACCCAGGTTTCAGGACAAGACCCAGGGCAGGCAAAACAACAGGTCAGTAATCCAGATCAGGTCAGTAAAACAGAGGTCAGTAATCCAGATCAGAGTCCATAAAATACAAAACGGCAGGCAGTCTCGGGGTCAGGGCAGGCAGAGGTCAATAATCCAGGGTGGTGTGACAAGGTACAGAACGGCAGGCTCAGGGCAGGCAGAATGGTCAAAACCGGGAAAACTAGAAAACAGGAACTAGAAAAAGACAGGCGCAAGGGGAAAACTGGTAGTTTTGACGAACAAAACGAACTGGTAACAGATAAACAGAGAACACAGGTATAAATACACTGGGGGTAATGGGGAAGATGGGCGACACCTGGAGGGGGGTGAAGACAAACACAAAGACAGGTGAAACAGATCAGGGTGTGACAATTGTAGGTATGTAGTGGTGTAATAATGTTGTATGATGTACTGTTTTATCTTTTGTCTTATGTGTAATGTAATTGCCTTAATGTGTTTAGACCCCAGGAAGAGTAGCTGCCTTGGCAGAAGCTAATGGAGATCCTTAATAAATATAAATACAAATAATGGTCTATCATATTCTTTGGAAATCCATTAACATTTAGGAGATCCTTTAGTCCAGTAAGTCTTTACAGTAAATGAATTAGATCTAATCAGTGTGCACATAGCCTGCCTAATGCACCTTCACATTCAGTCTAAATCCCTGATCTTATCACAATCATTCAGATCAGAGATATCTTAGAGAGAAAGAAAGGAAGGATACTTTAAATAAGGGCCACAGGAAAACCAGTTGTTTTCCTAAATAGGTTGTGAGTACATTATCCCAGGGAAGCAAATATATTGAGATATATCATAGGCTACAGGTCACTGGAATATAATAGAATATAACACAATAGAATACAATAGAACATATGTTGCTCAAAACACCAAAAACAACCAAACAATAGGCCTATGATCAATGTTTTACAACAGGATATATGTTTCTGCACACATAGCAGTGTCATGCCCTGACCATAGAGAGCCCTTGTTTCTCTATGGTGTAGTAGGTCAGGGCGTGACTAGGGGGTATTCTAGTTTAAAATGTCTATGTTGTGTTCTAGTTTATATTTTCTATGTTGGTGTTTTGTATGATTCCCAATTAGAGGCAGCTGGTAGTCGTTGTCTCTAATTGGGGATCATATTTAAGTAGATATTTCTCCCACCTGTGTTTGTGGGATATTGTTTTGTGTATTTGCACCACACAGTCACGTTTAGTTGTTTTATTGTTTTTGCTTTAAGTTTCACTTTGCAATAAATATGTGGGACTCAACATCTGCTGTGCCTTGGTCCCGTTCTTTCGACAACTGTGACAAACAGCCTAAAGTAGCTTGTGGGCTTACATTTCTTTGCTTGTTCCCTATGCACCTGCTTCCACTTCACACACACACACATATAGGCCTAAATGAATGCAAACCCCAAATCATCAAGGGCTAGCCTATTTGCATGTGCATATCATAGGTCCATGGAATGTAGACTATAGTCCATACGCCTAGGATGTGTACTTGCAAATAGCCCTTGATGATTTGGGTAGGGTGACCACAAGTCCCACATTTTGGCCCTTTGCCCCACGTCCTACAACCAAAACAATTAGCTTGTGCATTTTAGCAATAAATTCAAACACCACCAATTTAGAAAAAAAAAGTTGATTTGTCCCCTAACCCTACTGCAGCCACGTTGCACTAATGAATATATATATATATACAGTACCGGTCAAAAGTTTGGACACCTACTCATTCAAGGGTTTTTCTTTATTGTTACTATTTTCTACATTGTAGAACAATAGTGAAGTCATCAAAACTATGAAATAACACATATGGAATCATGTAGTAACCAAAAAACTGTTAAACAAATCATAGCATATTTTATATTTGAGGATCTTGACGACAGCTTTGCACACTCTTGGCAAAGAGTGGCTACTTTGAAGAATCTAAAATCTAAACTATATTTTCATTTATTTAACACTTTTTAAGTTACTAAATGAGTCCATATTTGTTCTTTCATAGTTGTGATGTCTTCATTATTATTCTACAATGTAGAACATGTCCACAACTGTGACATGACATGTGTGGCATATCAAGACAGCATGATCATTACACAGGTGCAGCTTATGCTGGGGACAATAAACACCCTCTCTAAAATGTGTAGTTTTGTCACACAACACAATGTCTCAAGTTTTGAGGGAGTGTGCAATTGGCATGCTGACTGCAGGAATGTCCACCAGAGCTGTTGCCAGAGAATTGAATGTCCATTTCTCTACCATAAGCCACCTCCAACATCGTTTTAGAGAATTTGGTAGCATGTCCAACCGGCCTCACAACCGCAGACCACATGTAGGACATTGTGTGGGCGAGCGGTTTGCTGATGTCAACGTTGTGAAGAGAGCGTCCCATGGTGGCGGGTGGGTTATAGTATGGGCAGTCATAAGTTATGAACAACAAACACAATTGCATTTTATCAATGGCTATTTGAATGCACAGAGATACCGTGACGAGATCCTGAGGCCATTGTCATGCCATTTATCCGCCACCATCACATCATGTTTCAGCATGATAATGCACAGCCCCATGTCACAAGGATCTGTACACAATTCCTGGAAGCTAAAAATGTCCTAGTTCTTCCATGGCCTGCATACTCACCAGACATGTCACCTATTGACCATGTTTGGGATGCTCTGGATCGACGTGTATTGGCGTGTTCCAGTTCCCGCCAATATCTAGCAACTTCGCACAGCCAATGAAGAGGAGTGGGACAACTTTCCATAGGCCACAATCAACAGACTGATCAACTCTATGCGAAGGAAATGTGTGGTTCTGCATGAGGCAAATGGTGGTCACACCAGATACTGACTGGTTTTCTGATCCACGCTCCTAACTTTTTATAAGGTATCTGTGACCAACAGATGCATATCTGTATTCCCAGTTATGTGAAATTCATAGATTAGAGCCTATTGAATTCATTTCAATTGACTGATTTCCTTATATGAATTGTAACTCAGTAAACGATTTGAAATTGCATGTTCAGTATATTTACAAAAGCGTGCATCTGTCAAAGAGCTCCTAAAGTAAGTAAATATCCATATTATATTCGACTGAAAGATATTACATAATTTCGTCAAATTTGTGAGGCTCTCCATGTTCATTAGTTGCTCATTCAACGTGTTTGCTGTTACTTCACTAAATTCCGTTTTAAAAGTATCCTATCCTAACTGGTGTACACTCATTCATTCCCTGAGACCAACCAGAAATGTTTCCTTGGCCAAATATTCCCCGATTTTCATAAAACAGCCACATATGTGATATCTCGTTTCTGCATCGCCAAATGTTGCGCAATACAAAATAGTTGTGTACGCTATAATTGCTCGTTCAGTGCAGCGTCACTCCGACTCTTCTCACAATGGTGCTTGTCTTGTCAAGTTAGATGAAAGCTGAATCGATGTCCTGGAAGATCACATAATGATTAATTGGTATTCTACATAAAATAACCAAATATAATATCATAATAAAACGTTACTGTTGCACCAAAAAGAACAACCTAATTTCTTATGAGATGGCTATCTGAATAGTTTTTAAAAAACTCACCGCGCACGCCATTAGGCAGAATGTACTTTGATTGAAACAAAAATACAGGAAGGCTATATAGATTGTTGACACTATCTGCTCTAACTGGCTCACGAAACAGTAATTCAATAAGATCTAAATGCATATTCACATGAAACTGATGGAGATCAAATGATTCCCATGCAGACAGACGAGGTTCGGACATTTCACTGGCTAAATCTTTAGAATTATCATTCGCGATTGACAGTAATGATGCCATGGCCTATTTCTAAATGAGGTATGCCTCACTTGGTATTTGAGGGTATTAATAATGTTATTGAGACACTAGGCAGACGCTCCAATTTTATGCATATTCTATAATTAAATTATATTTCTGTCGGTACAAACTTTGTTTGCTCTCCGGCCCTTAAAATGTTTGCACTTTACCATGAACAGGAGGGGATTTGTGTGTGTGTGTAGCTATTTTAAATGTTTGAAAACCGCATTTGGGTATCTATTTTAAATGTGGTCCCCTAGATTTGGTGTTTGCATATGGGAGCAGGTTGGGAAGACATTATATTTGAATTATCATAGTAAACTGTTGACCCAAAACCCTGTGAAAATCGGTGCTTGAAACCAACATCACCTGTGCAGTCTTTTGGCCAGGCCTATGCTGTTTCAAAAAGTGCAACAAAATTTGTCAAAAAGTTAATTTCGCAAGGAATTATAGGTATTCAATTCAAGAAACAAATTACTTATAAAACCAGTCATTTTGCATTTAAAACATTTTGTTTAGCTTCGCCTTAGTGCTTTATTTGTCAAATGACGCTACGAGCTAGCCAAACCCTCATTTTCCAAATATCTTCATTGACCGCTGGTCCACCTCCGTCTGCTTGATGATTTACAATAATGGCGACGCTTTTATTCTGAGTGTACTTCTGCAAGCCATTTGACAAAATAAATACATTTGAGGAGAACAATCAAATACATATGACAATAAACGTAGCAGGAAACAATTATTCCAACAAAAAAAGGACTAAGCTACACTACCTGGCTAATGTGTTACTTAAGTTGTGGAGGTGGCATTCTTGCGGAGGCACAAGCGCTAACGTTAGCTAGCAGCTAACAAAGGTCTACAATTTCGTGACGATGTGGCTACTTTACAAGCTCTTGGGGTGACACTTTCTTGTGGTCTTGGGACGAAAAACAACTTAAAGGGGATACTGAGACGTATCAGTTATTTCCACAACGTTACAGAACAGCTTGTGGAGTGGAAAGTGCGTGCCATTCAACAGCTTACTTTGTCAGCTAACGTTAACTCGCTAGCTAGCATTTTGGGCTATCTTGGCTTTGCTTCCCAGTTCACTGCGTTGTTGTTGTTTTTAGTTGGTTAACTTAACGTATAACATTCACATTACGATACATTTGACTAGCACCTTTGTCGCTAGGGTGTTTCTGCTATCTTGTTTTTGAACGTTACAGTAAGCAGGCTAGCCACACAGTTCGGCGTGCTACTTGCAAACTAACAAGATATTGCTGAATTGTGTTCTTCTGGACAACAGACCGATTTTGCATCGCAAAATTATCCTGCCGAACACAGTTAACGTTAGTTAGCAATCTAGCATATTCTGCTAGCTGGCAATTTGCGAGACCTTTTCGCAAATGACTACCGGCAGGAATAACCGTGTGATGATGGAAGGAGTTGGTGCAAGAGTGATCCGCGGACCCGATTGGAAATGGGGAAAACAGGATGGTGGAGAGGGACATGTAGGCACCGTCAGGAGTTTTGAAAGTCCGGAAGAAGTGGTTGTTGTCTGGGATAACGGGACTGCAGCCAACTACCGGTGCTCTGGTGCATACGACGTGAGGATATTTGATAGTGCTCCCACAGGTAATGTTTGCCTTCTGGTACTGCGATCCTAAACATATTGTTTCCTGTTTTCGTGTTACATTTAGCTTATGCATTTGAGTGTTGATGTGTACGCTACACAGTTATTTCGCAACCGCATTTCAAGTATTGCAATGCACCAAGCGTTAGCGACATGGAAGAGCCTAACAGGGTAAACTGAACTCCATACAGATCATGTGACATGTCCACTTTTTTACTGAACAAAAATATAAATGCAATATCCAACAATTTCAAAGATTTTACTGAATTACAGACTTAGTTAATACAGTTCATATAAGGAAATCAGTCAATTGAAATATATTAATTAGGCCCTAATCTGTGGATCTTATTTAATCACTTTGTATCCCCAGCACAATATGCACCTGTGTAATGATCATGCTGTTTAATCAGTTTCTTGATATGCCAAACCTGTCAGGTGGATGGATTGTCTTGGCAAAGGAGAAATGCTCACTAACAGGGATGTTAACAAATTTGTGCCCAAAATTTGGGAGAAGGAACATTCTTTGAATCTTTTATTTCAGCTCATGAAACATGAGACCAACACTTTACATGTTTATATTTTTGTTCTGTGCATTACCTATTGTTCACCTAACACCTTTTTTGCACTATTGGTTAGAGCCTGTAAGTAAACATTTCACTGTAAGGTGAATTCGGTGCACGTGACAAATATACTTTGATTTGATTTAGAGTTTGTGAATGATGGTATGAAGATGGCAAGTTGAGCAACCCCAGAGCCTCCCCAGAGCCTCGGGTCCTATTACCATTTTCTAACTGCCTTATTAACACTCCCTCTCAGGTATCAAGCATGACGGCACCATGTGCGACACCTGTCGTCAGCAGCCTATCATCGGGATCCGCTGGAAGTGTGCTGAATGCAACAACTATGACCTCTGCACCACCTGTTACCATGGAGACAAGCACCACCTGCGACATCGCTTCTACAGGATCACTACCCCTGGTAGCGAGAGGTGAGTACTGTCCACGGCCCCGTGAAGCCAATGGTTGCATTCCAGGACCTCTTTAATGCAGTCACATTACGCGTTGTGAGATCTGGGGTGTATTCCTTATACAGATTCAGTTGTAAAATGTTTTGCAACCAAGAGTTTACACAAAACAGAAAACATTTTGCAACAAAAATGTGAGTCCCTCCATGTTTCATTCTGTTTGCTGTTTGCTTCCGTTTGGTTTTTAAACGGTAAACGACTTCCATTGCAATATGTAATGAATGCACCTCTGATTATCTTCACAGTATGACCGCAACAAAGGTAACATGGAACACAAGCCCTATGCATAGGGGTGCTTCGTCAACTAAGCTCCACCTCTATGACAAAATCTATGGTTTAGTGATGAGTTTAATGATAGCAGTTCCTATCTACATCCTTTGGTTGGTTATGTTGAGGAACCACCAATTTTACTCTACCTTCTGTTTTCTGTTTCTACCTGGCTGTCTCTCTGTGATATTTGAGTTGTAATTCCTGAGCCCAGCCTGATAGGCAGACTCAACATGTGGCAACCGATCCTGGCTCTTTGTTGCCAGGCGACCGCTCAGCCTCTTTCAGAAGCAGTGATGTTGGGATTGGCCTCAGCCAATCCCATGTTACTGGCCATGTCTGTTTTTTTCTGCTTCCGTTGAAGATTTACAAGTAAAAGACCAAGCACAATTGAAAAATCAAAACAACCAACCTATCTTGAGAATGTTATGATGGGAAAGGAATGTAATAGTTTGAAATAATAATAAAAGGTGCTGAGAATAAGTTACATGTAAGAGGTTTTCAAAATTAACCAACTGACTGAAACAACCTGCAGAGAGTGCAACCAAGACATCTTATTGCGTTAGGGCTGACCCCAATTAGTCGACTGGTCGATTGTTTGGTCGTAGGCGGTTGGTTGACCAAGATTTTGTTTTAGTCGAGCATTAACAACACATGTATATGCGGCCATCTCGGTGAACTAATCCATTGCAGAGGCCTAGACTAAAAGCCAATTTAGGCTTGATCCGAGAAATGTGGTCCGAGGCTCCATATGGAGGGTGTGATGCAATTGCGGAGTCTCCAGAAGCCAAATCGAGCTCCGCACTGCATCGCCATGCACCTCCCAAATGTTTTAACAATGTGGAGGGCTCTGTATAGCTCCGCATTGACATGATTTGTTGAAGGTAGGTGGGGGTTCCTTGACAACTTCCTTCACAACAGCACTGCTCAGCGAAGCGCAAGAAGTATGAATCTCTTGATTTCTGCTGAGGCCGAATCACTGTAAATGCTGCATGGCAAATGCAGACATCAGATTGACCATGCGCCCACATACATAATGCACTTCTATCTCCAGAATACTCTCCCTCGTGCCAATGTGTGCACGTTCACATATATCACAAGTACTACATTTACTGTTAATGCCTATAATTTCTAATCTATGTTTGTTACTTTGGTTCCGGTAATTTCTGTTAATGCATTCAATATTATTATTCCAGTCTTACTGTTCTCATTGTCAGAGTGGACAGATTGTTTGCAGTGCGCACAACCTATGCTACACTTGTGAATAACACATTTTGGTTTATTTCATTCCATTTACAAGTTGACTATTTAGTCATTGTCTTTTATTTGGAGTGCTCCTGTCAATGTTGAGTAAGTACGCATAGAAGTAGGCTTATAGGCTACCTGGCCTGCGCACAAATGTAGGCATATAATTGTGCCCATTTGGGGATCTGATAATATTTCTGATTGGCTTAACGCACAACCACCAATCTGTGGAGCTTCTCAAAATATATTTTTCTTCACCTCAAACAGCAAGCAAACAGTCTGTTTTTACATCCATTGAGAATTACAAGAATTCATCAATGTATTTGAAAACATCTTTCCAGCTCTCTCCCGTTTGATAACCACTTGAAAGGGAAAAATGTCATTCTCTGATCCAGTGGAAATGTCATAAAATAGGCCTACCTGGTTACTTCTCATCAGTGCTTGACTTGGAGTGAAATAGGTTCCGGTACTTATTTTGGGTGCTGGTACTGTTTTATATTTAGGTGCAAGAGCTCCACAATACTTGAGTTAATACTCTATAAGAGGAATATAACATTTTGAGTTTCTGGTACTCAGCTCCGGTGAGCTCCTGCCCAAGTCAAGCGCTGCTTCTTATCCCTTGCGTAAATAGCCTACAGCTGTTTGTACTGAGCTCACTGGCACAGGAAACTTTCAGGGACCAGAATATTTAATACAATGTTGCAAGTTCGCTAGCAACTAAGTTAATAGTTGATACAATGTTTCAAGTTCCTTGCAGACAGGCCATGCATAGCCAATATGATTTATAAGATATTTATTTTTATCAGGATATTTTCTACCTGCAGGCTGTAATGTTTTGTATTTGTTTGCTTTCTGTAGGCAATTTTTACATAGTTGGCAATATACTTTTTTAGGTTTGTCTCATTTCAGATTTGGATAGAATTTGGATTACCCACATGACAATGAATTTGAGATATGAAAATGTTATTCTAAATTAAATTAAACAGTTCCACAAAAATGTGCATATGAAAACCCTAACTGGCACGCAAATTGGTAGAAATGGTAAGATAAATTGGCATTCCACATGAGAAAGGTTGCCGAGGCAGAATCTGCAAAAGCCAGCAGGAGAGAGAGGGAAATGGTTGTCAGGTTTTCTTCTTCTGGTTATCGAGATCTCTGGCTCCCTTGAGGCATTTGTTTCTTTCATCAAACCGTAAGCTTAAAGCATCAGAAGCTCAATGCATATAGTTGATTTTATTAAAACATGAAAAGACATATGGAAAAAAATGGAATAATACATGTTTAAAAATGTTGACCAATTGATTGGTCGAAAGAACAAACGACTTTCGCTCTACAAAGATTTTTTTTTGTGTTGGGGACAGCCGTATATTGCAAACAATATGTTTGCTTGCTAAAGCAGTCACTCCATCCGCTTCAAGCCCTTTGTGAGATTCAAAGGGACAAACAAAACGCATGGCGCAACAGCTGGCACCTTTTCAAGTACATATGACCTCAGTTCCCCTGAGACAGTTATTTCATGACTGCAAACAAAGGCAGCAGGGGGGTCCCTGTCCTCCCTCAGACACTGCTCTGAACTGAAGGCATGGTGGACTGTTTTGTTATGCCACATTAGATTATTTCACTGACTATGTGGGGGAGTGTCCCCAAGACAGCAGTCTGTTTACATTGGTTAGGCCTACAGTGTCCAGCTGCTCTGTCTAGTTGTCTAGCCTCTAGGGCTCTACTGTGGTTAGTTAGACCACTGCCATGAGGCTTTGGCCTCTCTCTTGACCAATTACCAGTAAAGAAGCATGGATGCATGCGTCGTCGGTCAAGAAATGGCAGTGCTATGGAACAAACAATAGGATAGGATGCCATCTTTCCAAGTCAGTTCCACTCATTTCTGCCCTGCTAGAGCTGCCCCTGTCAACTGTGCGTGCTGTTGTTGTAAAGTGGAAATGTCTAGGAGCAACAACGGCTCGGCCGCCAAGTGGTAGGCCACACAAGCTAACAGAACGGGACCACCGAGTGTTGAAGCATGTAAAGATCGCCTGTCCTCGGTTGCAACACTCACAATAGAGTTCCAAATTGTCTCTGGAAGCAACAAACTGTTAATCGGGAGCTTTATGAAATGGGTTTCCACGGCTGAGCAGCCGCACACAAGCCTAAGATCATCATGCGCAATGTCTAGCGTCGGCTGGAGTGGTGTAAAGCTCGCCGCCATTTGACTCTGGAGTAGTGGAAATGCGTTCTCTGGAGTGATGAATCACGCTTCACCATCTGGCAGTTTGATGGACGAATCTGGGTTTGGCGGATGCCAGGAGAACGCTGCCTGCCCCGACTGCATAGTGCCAAATGTAAAGTTTGGTGGAAGAGGAATAATGGTCTGGGGCTGTTTTTCATGGTTCGGTATAGGCCACTTAGTTTCAGTGAAGGGAATTCTTAATGCTACAGCATACAATAACATTCTAGATGATTCTGTGCTTCCAACTTTGTGGCAACAGTTTGGGGAAGGCTCTTTCCTCTTCCAGCATGACAATACCACAGTGCACAAAGCGAGGTCCATACAGAAATGGTTTGTCGAGATCGGTGTGGAAGAACTTGACTGGCCTGCACAGAGCCCTGACCTCAACCCCATCGAACACCCTTTGGGATGAATTGGAACGCCAACTGCGAGCCAGGCCTAATCCCTCAACATCAGTGCCCAACCTCACTAATGCTCTTGGGGCTGAATGGAAGCAAGTCCCCGCAGTAAGGTTCCAACTTCTAGTGGAGAGCCTTCCTAGAAGAGTGGAGGCTTTTATAGCAGGAAAGGGGGGACCATATAGAGTTGGACGTTCGACGAGCAGGTGTCGTCATACTTTTGGTTATGTAATGTATGAGGACACCTGCTTGACCAAGTAGACAAGCGTCCCTAGACCCCCATATGAGACAAGGAGCCACAGCCTATTTATTATTTTGAAGTGCTGGTGATATTCAGGTCAAAGAAGACCAGACATGTTTACCTGGTGGAATTTGGCACAGATGACGTTTGACACAAATAATTGGGTATACAGTTGAAGTCTGAAGTTCACATACACCGTAGCCAAATTCATTTAAACTGTTTTTCACAATTCCTGACATTTAATCCTAGTAAAAATCCCCCGTCTTAGGTTAGGTAGGATCCCCACTTTATTTTAAGAATGTGAAATGTCAGAATAATAGTAGAGAAAATGAATTATTTCAGCTTTTATTTATTTTCATCACATTCCCAGTGGGTCAGAAGTTTACATACACTCAATTAGTATTTGGTAGCATTGCTTTTAAATTGTTAAACTTTGGTCAAATAAACCATTTACGGATTGTGGCTGGACGATATTTCACAATTGGTTTGAACGGCGTCATAAACAAGACGTGTTCGTATTTATTTATTTTTCGGACTAATTATTCAGATGAAAAATCACGGACTTGGTGAGATAGGGCCTTTACTGAAAATAGGCCTTTTACAAGATTAAATCATGACATGAGCGTTAAATTCTAATTAGAGATCATCCAGACAGGCTACTTTAAGAAACATTCTGAATGGTTTTATCGGCCTGTAGAGAATCAGCGAACTCATACCTGCTCACCCCTGTAAAAGGACCTGTCAATCAAGGCCACCAGCATACATTGAGTGTACAGAACATTAAGAACACCTTCCTAATATTGAGTTGCACCATTCTTGATACACACGGGAAACTGTTGAGCGTGAAAAACCCAGCAACTTTGCAGATCTTGACACAAACCGATGCGCCTGGCACGGACTACCATACCCCATTCACCCCCTGAATGGAACCCAATCCATGTCTCAATTGTGGATTTAATCGGTGATTTCACCTGGTCGGGCCACCATGGAAAGAGCTGGTGTCCTTAATGTTTTGTACATTGTGTCAGACACAAGACTATTTGTCCTTACAAAAACCTAGGCCTACCTTAGGCTTTCCGAAAGTAGGCTACAAGATAATGAATTGATGGGGAGAGAGACAGCTAATATGAAATTGACAATCATTAAAATAGAAACAAATACAAGCAACATGTCCATATACTATTTGTCAGTGCTGATTTTAGTCTATAAATGAAGAAAATATTTTATCAAGTTATACCATGGCGGGTTGGATAGAATTGGCTCGTTGTTCATTTGACACATTTTTCATCGGAGCCAGAAGAACCTTGTCGATGGCTGGTGAATAATTAATGAGGTCAGACACATCCAACCTGTTTTAAAATAATTTATTTACTAGCAAGCAATGAAAACGTGCATAGCCTATAGACGAGTGCTTCTACACCCCCTGCACCTGTACCGGATTAGCTGCGACCGTTGGAAAGAAGAGATGTAGACAGAAGTTAGCAAAACAAGGCCCATTTAATCAGGGTTTTTTACAATTATTTTATTTTCAATGCGGTCTTAATCCATAAATGTCAGTTACAGGGTTATTCAATTACCGTCACAGCCCTATTTCAGAGTACCCAATTGTTGTGCTGGCAATGGCCTGTAGAGTTATTTTTTAAACTATATATATATATATATATATATATATATTTTTTTTTTTTTTTTTTTTATTTCGCCTTTAATTTAACCAGGTAGGCCAGTTGAGAATAAGTTCGCATTTACAACTGTGACCTGGCCAAGATAAAGCAAAGCAATGCGACAAAAACAACAACACAGAGTTACACATAAAGAAACGTACAGTCAATAACACAGTAGAAAAATCTATGTACAGTGTGTGCAAATGAAGTAAGGAGGTAAGGCAATAAATGGACCATAGAGGCGAAATAATTACAATTTAGCATTTACACTGGAGTGATAGATGTGCAGATGATGATGTGTAAGTAGAGATACTGGGGTGCAAAAGAGCAAGAGGATAAGTAACAATATGGGGATGAGGTAGTTCGGGGTGCTATTTACAGATTGGCTGTGAACAATCGATAAGCTGCTCTGACAGCTGATGCTTAAAGTTAGTGAGGGAGATATAGTCTCCAGCTTCAGTGATTTTTGCAATTCGTTCCAGTCATTGGCAGCAGAGAACTGGAAGGAAAGGCGGCCAAAGGAGGTGTTGCCTTTGGGGATGACCAGTGAAATATACCTGCTGAACCGCGTGCTACGGGTGGGTGTTGCTATGGTGACCAGTGAGCTGAGATAAGGCGGGGATTTACCTAGCATAGACTTATAGATGACCTGGAGCCAGTGGGTTTGGCGACGACTATGTAGTGAGGGCCATGCTCGTTTAGAGGCTCCTCTGAAATTCAGTTAGCAGCTCAACTTCTTCATCAAAAGAGATGGAGTTGAGGAGTGTTTTGATTTGAGGTTGTTGACACCTCTTGAAATATTCTACCAAGCTATCGTTATTGACCAAAGGTTCACAGTAGTGATGCAGGGTTAGGCTGTGGTAGGCCTTCATTGTAAATAAGATTTGAGAACTGACTTGCCTAGTTAAATAAAGGTTACACACAAACACACACCACTGACCAAAAAGCTATTTTGTTGGCATTTACGTATGTCCCCATTACCAGTAAAACATAATCAAAACCTATTTCTTTCACTTACTTGCTGTGCTGTTTCATTGTTCATTTGTTCAGTCGTTTCATTCTCAACCAGGATTTCTATGGAACGTCGTCTGGGTCTTTGCTATGGAATGCCGTTTGGGTCTTTCTGTGTCAAATAATATAGTGTCAAATAACACTATTTGACATGTCAAATACGTTTGTTGATAAATCAGGACCTGAATATGACTGTACGTCACAATAATTTAACTGTTCATAATTGTTTGTTATTACACATTGATTACACTATCACTCGTATTTCATATGTCACAACAATTCATGCTATGATGCTGGTAAAGTTGTCTTGCGCACTTACAGTGCTGGTCATAAAAATAAGCTTTCTAGCTCATGGATGCAAAAAAATGTTCTTCCCCAAAAACAGCACAACGAGATCTGTTTCAGTAGCTATAGTTAGCAATCTAACTATATAGCTAAGTGTCTTCTAAAATAATGCTAATTAAGAAGACAGTTCTTATTTTGATTAATGGTGGTCAGACCCATCTATGTGAAACTAGTCACTAAGGATTAGCCACAATAGTGGACTTTGCTGTTAGCCTTCAAATTTAAAGTATGGCATAATTCTACTATTTGTATTCATTTGCATCACTGTCAATAACACACTTATTTTGAAGGCAAACCGCAAATTCCACTATTGTGCCTAATCATTATTGTGGCTAGCTTCACAACACATAACCCGGTGTGGTCAAGCCTCACTAGCCAGATGAAGCTAGCTGCCTGCTGATATAACGTTAGCTCTGGGCAACAGGGTTAAGTAGCTGGCTAGCTATTTATTTTCATGAACTGAAGTTCAATTTCAATAGGTGAACAACAAGTGGCAACCTGGCGGTGCTCGACCAGTCGGCGAAAGCCAACATCACCCACGACAGAAAACGGTTGATTGTCAAGGGTCATGAAATTCCATTATCTTGGCTTTAGGTTGTCTTGCTGAAATGTTGTTACTCTTTCAAATGACTGCTCGATCCACACAGCAGACATTTTGGGCTAGTTTAGGAATGCTGTGTTGGACGTATAGCACAACATTTTACATGGCGTCATTACGTCATGTACCTCTACGTTATATAGATTTTGCACATCGGCATTAAACTAGGCCGAATCTGATATGTTTACCGATGTATCGTGTATCCCTAGTCCAGTTCTTGGAAATGTCTAAAATGGCATGTCAACATTTATTTTTGGCTAATAACAGTGAATAAACATTTCAATGACTGATATAGATTGACTAACACATCAACAGCATGATTTGCTCGTAGGTCTTTCAATACCACAAAAAAGAAATGGCCAACTTTATCCAGTATTGGTTATATATTTCCAACCTTCACATCCATAAAATGACAACTACTATTATTCACCCACTAAGTTCGTAAAATAAACGTAGATGTGCATGTGTCTCTTTTGACAGAGTCCTGTTGGAGTCTCGCCGTAAGTCGAAGAAGATCACAGCCCGAGGCATCTTCACCGGTGGCCGGGTGGTGAGAGGAGTGGACTGGCAGTGGGAGGATCAGGATGGAGGCAACGGAAGGAGAGGAAAGGTACTCGTTCTGTTGCAACACATATAACATGTAAAAAAAAATATCTATATATAATTTGCTACGGTGTGACCATTTAATCATGACCCTGTACCTTGTTCAGTAGGGCATGCTGAAGGGAAATGTTTTGCAATTTAAGATGGAAATCTGTGTTCTTGTTGGACCGCCAATAAGATTTTTGCTAAATTTAGCTGCCTGTTGTAGATGACACAGGCTTCTCATCAAATATGAAATGTATTACTATGTCTATTTGGGATTTAATTAGGTTCCCCATTAGCTGTTGGGTAAGCCACAACTACTCTTCCTGTGGTGCATACAGAACATGAAACATGACATAATACAGAACATTAATGATCAGTAATAGACAAGAACAGCTCAAGGACAGAACTACATATATTTAAAAATGGCACAGAGCCTAAATATCAATACATACTGTATGTATTGCTGTATCTGATGTTAGAAACCAGGTTTCCTGATCATTTGAGCAATGTGAGATGGGAGTTACAAGCAATTATGGCTCTATTTAATAATCTACCCTTGCGTGAATTTGTTCTGGATTTATGGACTGTTAAAAGACTCCTGGTGGGGTAAGTGTGTGTCAGCTGTGCGTAATTTGACTTCGCAAACAATTTGGAATTTTCAACACATTGACTGCATCACTACTTTTTTATAAGAAACAGTCTCTCCAACTCTTAGCCAAGAGAGACTTGCATGCATGGGTATTTATATTAGCCCTCTGATTACAATGTAGAGCAAGACGT